>NC_052128.1:2680596-2698180 GCF_012273895.1 Zerene cesonia | reverse complement strand
AAAAAAAACAACCATTCATAAAAACCTACCTGTGCACCAACAATTCCGTTTCCACCAAAGAAGTTCTTCCCATACAAATGCATAGAGCCACCTTTGCCCCTGGAGCAGCCAGTTCTCCGTCCGGTGAGTTCGGACAACACCCCGAGCACACTCACACCCATCAAGTGAGTCCAGCCGTGACAACGATAAGCCGTTATCACTGTGTCCACTTCCCGCATTGCCGCTCGCATACCTACTGCCACCGCTTCTTGCCCTGAAAGGTGAGAAAAAGAAAGTGAAATTCCGTATCCCCTATTGGGGTAAACCATATAGGTATGTTCTCACTTCTACTAAGATTTGAAAACTTAATAACTTTATAGTAACAAAACTTAATTATATTCATATCACATAGGTTATCTAATTCATTTATTTTAAAATCTGACTTATCAGCATATCATATTATAAATAAGATATATTTGATTACTAACAATAACTCACTGTTTGATATAAATCAGTTCAAAGAAAATTTAAAACAACTGCTATTTTCATCCAAACATTAGGATTGTAAATGATACACTAAATTAAAATACTTATACCAATTTAATTCATTAGTTAATTTTGTAAAGTATGTTATGCATTGAAAGATAAGGTGGGTATTAAATGATTATTGTTTCAGTATAATAAAATTAAAAACCTGAGATAATTGACAATTAATATGTGTTAATTTGTTTTATACCAATAAAAACAAGGAATTGCAAAGAAAATAGAAAAGATGGAGAAATACCTTTGAGGTCTAAGTTATGGTAACAGTGAAATGATTGCTTGCTTTGCTTTGGTACCATAAAGTCCAAGGTTCCAAGATAATCATTAAAACTTTTATTATTTTTTTTTATCACAATCAGCACAATGAGGTTAATCATAAATGAAGTGTTCACACGTTTTTAACTGAAAATTATATGTGAAATATATGTTTAAGCACCTGAATACAAGTGACAGAATCCACGAATAATTTTTTCCTTGTAAAGATTTCCGGAAGCGGTTTCAATCCGGCGGAGGACGGCCAATTTCTCATACAATTTAAGTGCATCTTCAGCTGTGAGGGTGGCTGATGTTGCTGGGCCTTTATCCAATTTATGGAGTTTATAAGGCTGAAAAAAATTTAAACTAATTAATAAAAAACTAATAAATCCATAACCATTAATGTTTAACTCTTAACTATTGATCATTTATCTAATAAATAACAACATGTTTTAAATCATGTAGGCTAAGAATTTTATCAAAACAAGTTCAAAGGAAAACATGACAAACTTGACATTTTGAAGGTTATGTTACATAATTTTATCTTGCAACCAACTTAATTAAATATATTGTATTAGCAAACAGTTGGATTTTTCAAAGAAAAAGTTCAACACACTCATCTCTTTAATTACTTTTCATTTTGCATAAAAAATAACAAATTAATTTCGGTACCTTGATTTCGAATGTAGATTCAGATTTCGTACTATAATTTTGTTTTGAAGCAACAAAAGCTGGGGCGGCTGTTTTCTAAAAAAGATAAAAAATACACTAGTTTTTTTTTTACAAATTTAACAAACATATGGAACTAAACAATTTTTGGTAATTTATTTTAACCTACCGTAACCGTAGAGCCAGTTATAAGCTTTGTAGCGGAGGGAATTAGCTTACTCATTTTTTCTAATATCGTTTCTATGAAGCCCAGATTTATTAAGTGATCCGATAAAGGATCACTTTCGTTAAATTTTATTTGAAAATCAAGATATTTAAAAACCAACCCCAGTAGCTTTACGATAGTGACATGAAGTGACGGTCAACATTGCGTTGACACTTGTTAATGTCATTTTTGTCATTTAGAGGTCATTTGCGAACGTTTTAAAATTTAAGAAAGAAAGAAAAGAAAGAAAGATCAACTTATTTTAACACACACAAACACACATACATGCATAAAAATAGAAAAATAAAAAGAAAAAAAAACATAATTAAAGAATAAAAACAAAGATGAATAAATAAATCTAAATTACTTGTGGTTGCAAGCGCCAAAAAAAGGATGCCACTCAGTTTATTTGAGGCATAACACCAAAACACTGATTTTCAGTGACACCCTTCCGACATCTGGATTGGCAGCCACTTCACAACTTTTAAAATGCATGTACTTTACAACAAAAAAATATAAAGAAATAAATGAATATTATAAGTCAGTAAGTATTATTAGATAATATATTAATAGAATAAGTAAATAAAAATTAAAAATGTGCTGGAGCAATTATCAATTATTAAACTTTGCTTCAAATTGTAACAGAATTATGAAAATTATCACATAATAACCTTAATAACTTAAAGAACTCTTTCTTCAAAATCATGCGTACCTAATATTATAATATTGTCACAGATAACAAAATATTATACTATTAACGGAATATATAACATAACTTATATTTTATATTTACTTTTTTTTATCTTCACCTATTTTGCTTTATTTGTTCTTCAATCAAATGGCTCCCAACAGATATTTAACCATTTTTTTTATTTTGCTCGTAATTAAAATCGCAATACCTCATCTACTTCTAATATATAAAATTCTCGTGTCACAGTTTTCATTTCATGTCATCTCCATGATCCTCCGAAACGGCTTGACCGATTTTGATGAAATTTTTTGTGCTTATTCGGTATTTATGAAAATCGGCAAACTTCTATTTTTCATACCCCTAAATGATAAGAGTAAGACAGAACAGCGTTTGCCGGGTGCAGCTAGTAATATTACAAAAATGTAACTTTTACTAAACAAATATAAACATAGTGAATGTTTGCTACGGTGAATTTTACCGTTTCGCAGTCTATCGCTCTTGACGCCTGACAGATGACAAATGACGAAACATGACGTTTTAACTTTAATATTTAGAAAATCAAAAATGTTATTTCACGATTTGTATGTGACTAATAGTAATTGTGTTCATATATAAAGGGTACACGAAAAAGATTTCGTCATTTTTAGACCTCACGCGTCCGATTTAAGTTATAAAACGTAATACTAGAATTTTCTATAATGGAATTTCCTCATATTGGAAAAAACTGTTGCTACAAGACGTGCAACAAACTTGGTAAGTCTATAACATAACAAAGAATTCTTTCATTTTCTCTAAATCCCAAACATAAAATAAAACGTAAAAGCGTTTTCTTATTTAATATAAATATAGTTGTTGATGTCGATTCAGTTAATTTTTTTAAGATAATTAGATTGAAAGCTAATCAAAATATATACGTAATTTAAAAATGTTCACGTTTTCAGACTTCCTGCCTATGAAATGCGATGCTTGTCGGCAGGTATACTGGTAAGTGTTAAATTTTACTTATAACGCTTTAAAATTTATGTTAGTTTGAGAACTGTTAAAACAGTGTCAAGGTCTGTTTAGCAGCACCCACTTTTTGACCTTATTGTTTTATGTTGCGAAACTTATATGAATTGTATGTAATTGTTATCAAATTTTCTACTTGTGTAACTAAAAGTAATGAGAAAGCAAATCCTAAGTTACACTGTATGTTATTTTAAATCTTAAGTTTACTGTTCAATAGTGTTTTCTTTATGCTAATACAATTAAATTTTTATATGAAGCTACACCCTCAGCAATCTCATGTCCTCAGTTTCTCCTATCCAGTTAATTTTTATTAGGTTATGAAAATCGTTCATTTAATTTTTCTTCAATAGAGATAATGTGTTAAAATTTTCAGTTCTGACCACTTCACATATGTAAAACACGATTGTCCAGCACCAAATACAAGAGACGTTCAAGTCCCTGAATGCCCTCTATGTGGAAAACCGGTACCAGGGAAAAGGGGCGAGCCTCCAGATGTAGCCGTCGGTGCTCACATTGATAATCAATGCACATCAGACCCAGCTAGAGAAAGACGGAATAAAGTAAGATGATATTGTTTAATTGTTTTTAAGTTCATCCATCATGAACAGAAATATATTACTATTCCTTATAAAAAGATTAATGAAGTCAACTTGCTGTTAACTGAAAGACTATCTTATATATATTTAACAGCCAATGGATAAATTAGCCATTTCATTCATACCCTAGGCTCTTGGTTAAAAAGCACCACTTTATTAACTACCTAAATGATATCCAGATATATTGTTTAATAACAAATCAACACATTGATTCAAGAAAGCTTATTGAACGGAGTAATTTTTTATAAACAGCTCATAAATGACTGATTTAACCTAATTGTTGCAAAAGCTTGTGCATCACTCTAAATATTAAAACATAGTGTAGACATGAGTCTTTTTATCATTTACATAGTAATATTTACAAATAATAAATGAACCATGTTAAGACAGTGCACACATTTTCTATGTGATTCAAATAGACTAACAATTTTAATTTTTTCCCATAATTGTCACTTCTGCTCTGGTGAAACAGTAGGTAAATGTTTGCCTATCTATAAATAAATAAAAAACTGCTGAATAATTTATTACAAGTCAGCTCATACCGTGTCTGTACCACAGTCCATCAAAATCTGTTCAGTAGTTTCAGGGTGATTGATGCATCAAGGCAAAGAATTTTTCACATTTGTAATATTTGTGTGATTAGTAGTTTTATTTAATAATCACTAAATATTATTTCTATATTACAGGTGTTTACAAACAAATGTTCATACAAAGGCTGCAAAACGAAAGAAATGGTGCCTCTTGTGTGTGGGGAATGCTCACTCAACTACTGCTTACGGCATCGGCACGCAGCTGACCACGCGTGTGAAGGCAAATTTGCTGCAAAGAGAAGAAAAGCAGCGTAAGTATTTTTTATATAAAGAATAATAAATTTTTTTTTAGTAATTAAAAACTTTAACGGATTTTAAACGCGATTTATTCATTATGTTATTAACCCGACCACGCGCTGAAAAGTGTTCGAAACGTCGGGTTAATGATATAATGAATAAATCGCGTTTAAAATCCGTTAAAAAGTTTTTAATTTCTAAATGTATAATACTCGCGTAAAATCAAACGCAAGAAAATACATTTTTTATGTAATTTAAAAATGTAAAATTGCATCTTTCTGGTAACAAAGCACTGTCTGAGAAGAAATTTGTCATGATAAATTTCTAAAATATAGTTATCTGAATTTAGAATTACATCTGAATTAAAAAGTAATTGTTGTACTTGTCTTACCTTTCTGGATTATGGCCTGACTCCTCATAGAAGGCCTGTGTCCCTGCAGCGGCTCTCTATATGGGCTGACGATGATGGATAAATATTTCTTTACAGTGAAGCAGCAATGGCGCGAATGAAGGCGAATGAAAACAAAATAGCAAATGTGAGACAAATACCAAGTGGTGTTACGACAGCTGACATACAAGGAAATATGGTAAGGGTTGTAAAACAATGAACATTAAAAATAAATATATAGTTCATTACAATTTTAATTCACAAAAACTCCTGTCTGCACCAAAAATAGCATATATTTTATGTTATAACAGCAATTCATAGGTAAAAATTGCATCAAATCTCACCCAGTTATTACAAAAGTTCTATTGACTTCATAAAATATTTTCTTATAAGTTTTTTTATATGGCTATAAAATTTGGTGTGGCAGCTTAATTTTCTAGGTAAACATTTTGTTGAGCAATAGTTGATCTATTATGTTGCTGGGAACTATGTATATTTTTGTTGCGTCTTGAGCCAGAACTGCCACTTCATGTTGCATTATCATTTCTGCAGCACATAGTGTCACCTCATCATGTTGATGCAACATTGTTGTTAAGCAAAGCTTTTAGTAATTATAGATCAATTATTAAACTTTTCTATGAGATTTTAGAACAACAACTGTTGCAACTTTTATGAACTATAAATCAAAAAGTCAGTTAGATATGTTTAGAATAAAGAATAATAATGTCAATATTATTTTTAGACTGAAGATGAAGCATTGGCCCATGCCCTGGCGCTATCACTACAAGATGAAGGATCTAGTGTTCAAAGTAATGATGCCATGAGGAGTATGAGACAGCGAGTGGGTGGTGAACCTAATTCTAGGTGTAGTGTATCTTAGCAGCTCTAAATGAAGACCTATAAAAATATGAATGACGGGTTCAAGGAAAAGTGATTTTGGATTAACTTTTGTTCATTTATTTAATATGTTCTAATTAGATTAATGCTCAATAAAATCTGTTATAGCATAAAACATATACCCACGCCAATAAAAGCTAACCTTATACTTGAATAAACTATTTATTTTGGAGGCTAAATAAAATTGACTGTTGAGAAATTTCTAGAATCAAGTCTAGCTTTTATATATCATCAGTTTTATTACTATAATTGTTATGAAATTTCTGACTACACTAATACTAATAGTATCCGATCAAATAATGTTTATATAATTTACTAAATGTATTATTTTGGATGAATTTCATTCCTTAATCTTTCTACATTAATTTTATTACAATAAGAAATGCTGAAATTATTCACCTTGGTTTTAAGGTAACAGAATATTTTTGTAAGAAAAAGATAAACGTTAAATATCAACACAATCGCAACAAAGAGGACAAAAACTGTAATTTAACCACACTTGATTATAGTGGTGGAGGTAGATTTCTGACAAAAACTAATTAAATTACTAATAAAATTGGTATAATGTGTGGCATATCCCAAAGTGTTAATGTGCAAAATAATATATTAAAGGCTGCCTTAAGAACTTGCTGATAGTGTCTAATAGATTAACTTAATACATTTCAACAAGGAACAATTTTTCATTTTGGAAAATTTGTTAAAAAATTATATCACCCACTAAAAACTTTTTTATCACATACTTGTATCTATTTTATCTTGAATATACGCACTTGTGATGGAATTTTTAACATATAATATAATTCTAGTTAAGATTATTTAAATTCGTTAATTCCACTGATATAGGAACTTGTGTTATTTCATTAAATAATACTTTGAATTATATGCGAAGGCTTAATACAATATTTTGTATGAAATAAAATATAACGAAATGATCAATATTTTAATCCTACAAAACTTAGAACTAATGGGAAATGCTCAGTAGATTATCGTGACGTCTTCAAGCAGTAACAATTTCAGTGTGGGAATGTGATGGTGCTAAATGACCTATATAGCTGTCTTTTTCTCACACTAGTATTCGAACTGCTTTTGTAACATGGTAACCCGCTAATGATGATGTTAACAACCAATAAATCTATCTTCTAATATATAAAATTCTCGTGTCACAGTTTTCGTTGCCAAACTCCTCCGAAACGGCTTGACCGATTCTTATGAAATTTTGTGTGCATGTTGAGTATGTCTGAGAATCGGCCAACATCTATTTTTTATCCCGATATTCCTACGGGATACGGACTTACGCGGGTGAAACCGCGGGGCGCAGCTAGTATATTATAAAAGACAATTTATAGTATCTAAAAATGAATGTTTGTATTCAGACTACTTTTAAGTTTTAGCAGTATATTGTTAATGGTTATAATGTAACAAGACTATATATAAATAAAAATTACGTACAGGTGTTTATAACAAAAGGATTTTATCATGCATTAAAAATTAATGTTATCAAAAAGGAATTACCTCTAATATTTAGACTAAGAATTTTATTTTTACGACACTGACAAACACGGGTTGTCACTGCGAAATATCGCTTTTTATCTGGGGGAATTTTAAACGAAGCCGTTAAGCTGATTTTTTCAATTTCCAAAAACTGTCCAATTTTCCTCATACTATATAGTGATGAAATAATTATTGCGTAGTATATTTATATACAGTTTGAGTAAGAACAGGGTGATTTAAAATTATCATTGTAAATGAGGTAACACCTTAACCGCATCAATGAACACAATCTACAATCTGTCATCAAATAATGTTTTACGAGATTGCGGTGTTTGTTATAATTTTTGCCACGCACCAAAGGTTCCTTGTAGCACCATAAGCACGCAACGGGCCGGTTTCACTATTTTTTCATATTGTTACTTCTGAGCACATATCGCGAAGTTTGTGAAACTGACCATTAATGATAGTTATTTTGAATTGTTATGTCTTTTACTATTGCTATTGAGCTACACGAAAGTTATTATTGTTTTTGTTAAAGATAATATGCACAAATCATGAAAATTAGCTACTCATACCTAAAGTTATAGTATACTTACTAGTTGTAGTTATATACCTCATATGGAACAATAGTTAGAAAAATATATACTGTATATTTTATACTTATATAAAATATCATAAGCTCTTAAGGTTCAATTTCTCAATCGCCAATATCAAAATCGTTTTATAAATGGCAATTTTTCTATTGTTTCTTTCCTGCTTTGAAATACATTTAATTATATATCTTTGTGTAACTTATTTTAACATAATGTTTAAAAGTTAGTCCTATTGTAGTATAATAAATTACTCAAATTTTAATTTGTGCAATTTATTATACTTAGTAATTTCATAGTTTATACCTAGTTTGTTGTTTATGGTTTAAATATGTTGTAATGTTTAAAGATCCAAGTACCAATTATATAATAAAAAAATAACGATTAAACATTTCATTAAGAATTACTGATTTTGTACAAATATTCAACATTTACTACATTTTTATCACCAAGCTTTCGCTGTGTTCACTATAATTAATCTCTATTGGGATGTGTTTTAATATTTTTGAGATAATTATATTGAAATGAAAGACGAATATTTTTTTGTTTTATTTATTAAAAAAAAATCAACATTATGTAAATAGCCAATTATATATCTCAATGGTGTCGATTACAGAAGTAGGATATTAAAATATATATTTATGCTATTTATAATGAAATTGATATGTTAAATAACCTCTTTGGTTTAGTTGAAAATATAATACCTAGATATTGGTATTTTAAAAAAAAAAACATTTACATACTAGAATAAATCAATTAATTGCTTGATCCATTCAAAGGATATGACCGAATTTCAAAATAATAAAATTCCATAATCGCCGATGAAATCAATAGTCATAAATAATCACTGGTAAAATCAAATATTGGTCCCTTATATAAAATTCAATTTCAAAACTCGAAAGTCGAAATTAAGCTAAAATCAGTCTAACTTACCATTAAGAATATCCACCACCATACTTTATATGATGAAAATTATAAGTTACTTAACAAGGATTTATTATGCAGCGTTCGAAATTTGTGATTATCGTTCAGATAACTGGTTATGAATTCTGGAGGGTTTCTGAACAGGAACAATTCCATACTCATATATTTCGATGCGGTTAATCTTTTGCGCTCCGCGTTTGAGCGACACAGGTTTTTGTGCGCGTGAGTTGCGAAATTCGAGGCGGTTTTATCTATTAATTTTACCGTGACGTGGTGCTTTAAGTCGTCCTCTAGGGGAACCTGTGAAAGAAATGTTTTCGTACAAAAAAATGACTGAACCGAATTCAAAATTTTTATCACTATTGTACTGTAAAGCTGTAATTTTACTGAATTACTTCTGCATAGCATATGTACCAAGGGCAAACAGCTATTAATAAATCCGAAAGAGTGTGTTTTTTTGAATGTTCCGAAAAACGGCTGATTCTATTCGGATTAGGGGAACGAATTTAGCTTTGAGAGAATAGACTGACTACGAATCTAACGGGGGGTTTATTAGAAATTACGTATTGCATTATGGCGTGCGGATTAATTAGTAATGCCACATAACCCGATATCTACATTTAGGCAATATCCAAGCAAGTTAATCAAGCTTTTTAACGTGAATTCTGGAGATGCTGTACTTTAATAGAAATCCACAAATTCTAAAGTATAAATATCGTCAGTTAATACTCAAAAATGCAAAATCTTTTAAAGGAAAAAATGAGTCACTTACAGCAAAACGTATCCACTGCCATATCTGCCACCTGGAAATTTCCGCGGTGGCGGAGTCTTCCACGTTTCCGCTGTAGAAGAAATGACCGATGCCGGCCAACCAGTGGTATATGAACAGTATAGTTACGGCCACGTTGTGCTTAACGCCCGAGAGCGTGACCCCCCCAGCGGGGATACTTAGTAAATCGAGTGGGGTTACGTTAATATCGAAAATACGATCAATTTGATTTGGTGTTGTGCTACTTTTCTTCCAGAGCTGAAAGTTATTATTATTTATTTATTTCATATCAAAAGAGTGTAGTTTAAAAAACAAAACTTGAATGGGTTTTGTACTTCCTTATCCTATCCTACTTATATTATGAACGCGAAGGCTTGTAAAATGGATATACCTATGTTTTTTTACTCGTTCACGCGAAAACCACTGACCGGTTTTTGACTACACGATGACACTAGACACACTTCCGAGTATTAACTGGGCAATGTGTACTAGAATATCACATGGGCTATTATAGAAATGCTTGCTTTTATCCTTGGAAATGAACTTTCCAATTATTTTATGATAGATTAAAAAATTTAAATGCATCTTTGTACAGTTGTTTATTTGTTCATAGAACAATATTTTTTTCCCACACAATAAGGAGATAATAATACATAGCACAATATTTTGAATTATATACGACGAAAACGTAATCGCAGAAGTCTAAAAAGTACAACACAAAAACAACCTCTACTATTCTATCAACTCAATTAATCTTTAATTTAATAGTTAAAGATCTAGAACCTTCTTCGAACCTAAAAAATGCTTCGGTAACATAAACTAATTTATAACCTATCTCATTAATATCCCAACACGGATGAATTTGCATTGCAATTGTTAACAAGCAAAAAATTAATTGTCCCGCAACCTTCGACTGATATTATTTACGCTAACTGTAAATAAGTGGTTGTTTACAAACAAGAAATGTTTTGCGATTCATCCTTAATACTAAACGATGTTATCTATTGATCCGTGAAATGATTGTCAGTTAGATGAAATTAACTATATTGATAAAATCTGGACAATTAATGACTCTTATTTATTATTTAGAAGCAAATACATTAGCGCGTATTTTGCAATATTTTTCATTGTTCCTGCGATGATCCTATTGGTTTTATTGGGCATTAGTCGTAGCGTGTTTTATAATGTATAATATATACATAAATAAATCGATAGTACATAGTTCAACAGATATTAGCGCATTCAACCAAACCAACAAATTTTACCAGTTAATTAAAAATTAGAATTAGTCCTACTAATATTATAAATGGGAAAGTTTGTAAGGATGTGTGTGTGATTGTTACTCTTTCACGCAAAAACTACTGAACCAATTGCAATGAAATTTGGTACGTAGATAGCTGGACAACTGGAATAATATATAGGAAACTTTTTATCCCGATATTCCTACGGGATACAGATCACGGATATGCGGGGCGCAGCTAGTATGATATAAAATTAAAATCTTAACTCACCGCATTAACATATGGTACCATTCTTGTATCATACACCATAAATCCATCCATACCCATTTCTATTTCTTTCAATTTTGATTCTAATACCTTGTTAATAACCACTTTTGAACTGAAAACCATTTTATAAAGACAATTTACATTATTAAGTAGTTTTCTCTCTGGGCTGTAGAGCCCTAGAGAGATGTAGAACAATTAGAAATAACATGAGAAATTTATAGTATGGCATGTGGGCGTAAGGTGGGGTTTAAGGGATTAAACATAACTTGTGAATTATGTACTGTAATGTAATATATACACTTTTCTTTTCTTACTTTGCCAATTTGATATCCAATGAAAAGAAAATCATTTATGTCTAAAGATGTTGTCCCAGTCAGTCATAGTATAATGTCCCCATGATATTAGTATTTTAACAATAACAGCTAATCGGATCTGCATGAAATTTATTACAGAGTTAGATAATAGCCTGCTTAAGTATATAGGCAAATTTTTACCCGGGTACCACGCGAACGAAGGCGCAGGAACTAGCTAGTATATTATAATAATACTCACGCATCGTCCGTCCCTTGTGAGCCAGGCTTCAACATGGCCGCCGCCATACCACCAGTGGCGGGCGCATTTCTCGAATGACATGTATTTACAACCAATTGCATGTAACTCTTGAGAAATCTCTTCTCTATATTCACATACTTATTCCTGTCGGGCAACAGAAATTCCTTTGTGTTACCTGTAAATATAATCTGTTCAGTAACACAGTAACAAGATAGTATATTTTAGACATGACCACCTCAAGAAACAGTGAAGGAAAACATTCTGAGGAAACCAAACTGGCTAAGAGTTCAATGCAACACAACTTGTAACATCTGTCAACTTGCACCTGGCCAGTGTAATAAATTATGGCCCACATCTGTATTGTAGCAGCGGACACATATGTGGGCTAATGATGATATTTTAAACAACAATTTTTGTTAAGCTGACCTGTCCCTTTATAATCTTTCCAGATAACCTTTGAAATAGCATGACCTATTTTATGCAACTCTCACTACCAGATAGTAAATGTTATAATGGAAAAATTGAATTAGATTAACTAGCACAATCAATTCACTGTAGAGAAAGAATATAAACTTACCAAATTTATTAATAATAGATCCACAATAGTCCCATATACCACAATTCAGGCCTAAGGAGTGCTCTTTTAATGCATATAAAATTTCATCCATCTCAAATGTTGATATAATATTTTCTATTAACACACAAGCCTTAATAGTTCCTTGTGGGATACCCAATTCATTTTGCGTCCAGACAAATATATCATTCCAAAGCTTTGCTTCTGAAGCACCCTCTAGTTTAGAAAGGTAGAAGAAGGGCCCACTATTAGCTTCATATAGTTTTTTGCCATTGTGATAAATCAAAAGGCCAAAATCTATGAGGGCTCCGCTGGCTTCCTTTCCATCTATCTAAAAATGTTTTTTTTATATGTAACAACAATATTTGCAAATAAACTAGGTGAGTATAGAATGAGAAGGTAAAATATGCCTACATGCATGGCCATTCTCTTTTAAATAAAAAGACTGTCATTCAAATAAACTATTTTAATTATCTATATTAGTGCTGAAAGATAAAAATCAATTTAAAAAAGAAACACCATTGGTGCTTAGACTGGATTCAATGATCATTACTTTTTATACATTTTCCATTTTGTGTCTGTCAGCCACCATCACAAAATAACATAAGTATGGGATTTTTTTCAAGACTTGCAAATCACTTTTATGTATAAAAAATAATTGAAAGCTTACCAAAATATCATGATCAATCATGTTCCACGCTCTTGGCCTTAACATAAGTACTGGACATGTAGTTATACTGATTGGTGCCCCCACCATCTTACCATTCACAGCCAAATATATATTTTGAAATGCTATCAACTGGTTCTTCCATGTTGGACAATGTCCATCATCAAAGTCTACTTGAATACCTTGCACATCACATTCTAAAGCACTCACAAAATGAGCTGTATTAGAAGCAGAGACATCTCCAAGATCTAAGTGACGATTCCTTAAAAAAGCTGCTTATTAGGAATCGGATATAATTAATGAATATAATAGCTTTTTAATGTTCTAGCAATGAAATGGAGAAAATAAAGAAATGATACCATTATGAGAAGCATATACCCAGTACGACAGCAGCACATAATACATACTGCAACCGGGAAGGTAATGGTGAAATCTTCCATGTTTTATCACTACGTTCTGAAGAATTTTTAAAATCTAAAGTATTTGATGTTTGCAATTCCAGTGAACGTTGCAATCTGGATTTGTGTAATTCATCTATTTTATGGTCAAATTCTCGATGTAGTTTTGTTAAAAATTCTTTGGCGCCTTGATTAAAAATTTTCTTTTGAACTTCCTCAAATTTTGGAGGAGGCGATTGTAGCAGTAAAACATTAACCATTTTAACGTCCGCACTCGTCTTTACGATTGGCTAGTTCTAAACGACAATTTAAAGCACTTATTTCCTTACTTTATAGCATTCGACAAGGCCGAAGTTCAAGCGCTTATCAGTTAACTTCTTATCATTGTTGCAAATTAAAATTGCATCCATAAAACGTTCATTTTATAAAAGTATTTAGATTAAATATAAATAAATAATATTAATAAACTATAATGATAGTTACTGTTTCATTTATAATATAAAATACTGTATAATGTATCATGTGAATATTTGTAAACATAAACAACCTCCGGACTACCCGTATTATTATACTACTCTTTGCTCCGGACCACAGATAACATAATAAACACTGATTCATAGACACATGATAGACATTAGAGTGCCCTAGACCCCTAGTCCCCAACAGAGTGGTAACCACAGAATAAGAATTAGTTACTACGTGGTAACAAAGTACATTTCAATACTTTTTTTATAGTTATGGTAAGCTGTAAAATTGTTTTAATTTGACAATGTCATGTAATTGATACTGGTTATTTACTTTCCACATAAGAAGTTTGTAAGCGTTACGCTCTGTTAGATCTGTAATCGCCGGTACCTACATTAGAGCTAAATAATAACGGGCAATATTTGTGCGCGCGTCAACACAACCACCAAATACACGCAATTACGCTAATCATGAAATAAAAGAACTAGGGTAGAATTATTGTTGATAAACATTTTAAAATTATACAATGATGCTTCTGCACTTTTTTTTTATTAATTTTAGAAAGTCAATATTTCAAATCTTGCCTTAGCTTGTCTAAAATGCAGCCAAATCGCAAAAAAATCCTCTTGAATCATTCCTTTTCTTAAATACCACGTCAAAATCCGTTCTATAGTTTTAAAGCTTGAAGCATATATAGAGGCAATGGGGACAGCAGAGAAAGTGACTTTTTTTATATTATGTAGTGATGTGTTTGTCTGAGAGTTACGTAGTGCAGTATAGTATTGTGTTATCTGTGGTAGAACTACAGTAGTAACTTCTTCTTAATCTGTTAATGTGTTCCTGATATGCGTGTGGTAGAATGCGGTTTGCGGAGTAACTAGTTCGTACTTTGTAGAATCTGTGTGTGTAAACATATAAATTTCGTTTCAGTTTATTTTTACGATATTATAACACTATTTTATAAAAGATTCAAGTACGCTGTGAATTAATATTAAGATTGTTGTGTATGTTAAAATTGTTTAAATACGGTTTGTTTGTTGAGCCATTGTTTTTTTATTGTATTTTGCAAAGTTATTGTATCCAAATTCCAAAACAACCCTTGTTATTTAAAATGGATAGCAATGAAACACAAGTGACCGAAGAAATTAAATTCAAAATCAATGAAACGCAAGTGACTGAAGAAATTAAATTTAAACCTAAAAAGAAGAAGAACTTGCGTCAGCGAGTTAAATTGGAAGACGATGACGAGGAAGATGAACAGCAAATTTTGGCAAAATTGGAACATGCGAAAGAGATTCAGAGGCTTCGTGAACGACCTAACGGTGTTAGTATTGTAGCTTTGGCAACTGGACAAAAAACAACATTAGAAGATGAAATAACGTGTAAAGACCCGTTTAAAGTCAAATCCGGCGGATTACTTAACATGCAAGCGTTGAAAGGTGGAAAAATAAAGCAAGTTGATGATGCTTATGATACGGGTATTGGTACTCAGTTTTCTGCGGAGACAAATAAACGTGATGAAGATGAAGAGATGATGAAGTATATTGAGGAGCAACTGGCGAAACGAAAAGGTAATTTTTATTTGTATCTAAATAAATATACATATTATAGACCAGAAACTGGTTTTTTCGTTTGCACAGTGGACACCTCATTTGGATTTGGTTGATCATAAGTGTTTAAAATTTGTCCCATGCTCTAGTGGTCCCTTGGAATCATAAATATATTCCATTGTCATTAGATCCTTTAGTAATGCAATGAAAATCCCTTTTAAATTATATACCTTCATCATCATCATCAACAGCCCATATATGTTTCCACTGCTGGGACACCGGCCTCCTATGAGGGTTCAGGCCATAATCCACCACGCTGGCCAAGTGCGGGTTGGCATATGTCACATGTCATTGAACTTTTGATTCATGGACATGCCGGTTTCCTCACAATGTTTTCCTTCACCTTTTAAGATTATAAGAAGTTATATATTAAATTATATACCTGTTAATGTTAATGTAATTATGTACAGTAAATATTTAACTAGTCTCAGCATGCATCCTCACAATTGTTCTTAAATGAATACTTAATACTTAAAATGTCTTGCATTGTGAATGTAAAAAGGTCATTAGGCATATTATTGATCCCTTGCTTATTGATTACCTGGAATAATTAAATAATTAAATTACTTTATGTAAATTTTATCATGGTCCAGGTACCAAGAATTAATTTACGCACCTCCTGCAACTTTAAATTATACATAAATTTACATGAAGGATAAATTTTATTGTTAGCTCTGTTCAATAACAAAAGTTGAATGACTATGCTTAATGTCAATAAAATGTAATGTATATTAGTATGTATTTCCATTTCCAAGTATTACTTTCAACACTCTTGTTTGTGTATGTATATGGGTTGAAGGCTCAAATAAAATGCCAAATGACCTTTAAAACTTACAGGTTTATAAGTTACTTTAAAGAATGTGTAGTGTCTAAAAATTAATCTATGCTTTTGAGGTGGACATTCTAAACAAAGTTTATATTTTTAAAACTAAGATGTATCATGTAACCCATAATAACTATTGTAAATTGTTTTTCTAATTACAGAAGGTAGTGATAAAAATAAAAAAGAAAATGATGAAAATGACACCCTGAAATACTTATCACCTGAAGAAGCTGCACTACTTTCATTACCGGAACATTTGAGGGTTTCTTCCACGCATAAGTCAGAGGAAATGTTGTCGAATCAAATGTTAAGTGGCATTCCAGAAGTTGATCTAGGTATAGAAGCTAAAATAAAAAATATTGAGGCCACAGAGGAAGCCAAGATGAAACTACTTTGGGAGCGGCAAAATAAAAAGGATGGACCATCACAATTTGTTCCCACTAACATGGCTGTAAATTTTGTACAACACAATAGGTTTAATTTAGAGAATGCTAATGTTAAAAAAAGGAAGGTGGAAAAGGAAGAAATAGTAAAGAATGAAGCCAGAGTGGTAACGTCAATAGATGAAAGTGTTGACAAAATAGTTAAAAAGGCCAAAGGGGAAAGAGCAACTGATGATTATCATTATGAGAAGTTTAGGAAACAGTTCAGGAAATATTAATATGACTGTGGACATTGTTATTAAAATGAAGTAAGTAAAAACTTTCAAACTTTTAATAATTTTGAATACCAAGTAACTTAGTAGAGGAGTGTGTTTGTAGTAAGATTTAGTGGTAGAAAGTGATTACCAAAACATTTGTGGTCTTTTGATCTAATAGTTTTTCCAAGCTTGTTGCTATGCCCCCAGTTTTTTTGCGGTGGAGATGTAAATGATGTAATGGAGTCGTCATGTTCCAGTATGACCAGCGATGACTTACCTATGAGACAGTTTAACTTAGTTGGTGTAAAATTATAACGACGTGTAAAATTGCGACCGATTCCTTTGTAAAGTTTTTTAATTATCTCCCCCTCACTAATAAATAGTGATAGTGATTATAATATCTAATCACCCTCTTATTCCTAAACTTCATACCCTCGCTAGTTTATCCGATGAATACATTTCTTATCCCTTGTTAAATTAATTTCACTATTTTTTAAACCTTCCCTCCCCCATTT
>NC_052128.1:2679056-2680586 GCF_012273895.1 Zerene cesonia | reverse complement strand
ACTACTTTCCAAGCAATTATCTTCCGCCCTAATGTTCAATTTTTCAATATTAAAAAACAACCGGGCGCAAACGTGAACTTTAACAGAATCATAGCTGAACACTGGCAGGGTTGGACCACCATATTTACAAATGCCTCCAAAACATCTAATTTTGACCTTGTTGGTATCGCTGTCTGGATCCCTAAATTTTCGGTTATGCTGTGCCGGAATTGCCCCCTTCTCATATCTTCCTTTACTGGAGAGGCCTTGGCTATTTTGGAAGCAGTTTCCTACATTCTCACTCATAACCTAGATAAATCTATAATTTGCTCTGACTCTCGAAGTTGCTTAGATTCTTTACCAAAAATAGACATCCTATTATTCTTTAGATAAAAGAGCTCCTTTTTGCATGCCGGTAGAGAAATATTAATGTCGTTTTGGCCTGGATTCCAAGTCATTGCGGCATTCTAGGTAACGAGTCAGTAGACCAGTGTGCCAAATCTGCTTCACGAATTGCATCAGAAGCTCACAACCTGGTTTACTCTCTGGATCTCATATCACTTGCAAAGGTGCGCCTTACATCATGAATCGTGGCAATCATCTTGGAAAACATCTCAATCTATCAAAGGCAAATTTTATGCTTCCATTCAGGGCGATATCCCATCCAAACTTTGGTTTACTAAATTCAAAAATGTAAGTAAGTCAATAACTTCTATCTTCTGTAGGATCAGGCTAGGCCATTCTTGTACCCCGGTACATTTAGCTAAAATAAGGGTAAGGGATAGCTCTTTATGTGAGTGTGGCATCGACGAGGGTTCATTGGATCATATATTTTTCAACTGTCCTATCAATTCCTCTTCCCTGTATGATTCCCTCCCTCAGGATATCCCCAGACCTACCAGCATGAACCTCCTGTTGTCAATGTTGAATGTCCCTTTAATTAAAAATCTTTCTAATTTTATTGTAACTAATAAATTAAAATTATAACATTCTTTTCTATTAATATCCTTAACATAATTTTAAATTGTTCGTCAAAATTTTATTATCTGTCTTCATTAATAATACTCATTTATATGTTGTGTATTTTTATAGATTGTGTTCGTCTCTTTTTGTTTTAGGTATATCTGCGGTTTGATTGACATCAATAAATAAGAGAATTTTTTTTAAGCGTGTATCCTCTTTCCAACGTGACACTGGCAAAATTGTGCAAAAACATAATTGCCATTCAACAAAAAATTGAATTGAATTAGATCAGTGGTTCCTAACCTTTTCAATGTCACTACCCCTGTGAACAAGTATGGGAATTGAGTTTACCCCTAGCCAATTTAAAATAATTAAAACCACACAAATACGAACGAAAATATGTTTATTATCTAACTAAATTCTAAGAAATTGCACGTTTAGGTAACTAGTAAGGTAAAGTAATATGTAAATCTTGGAGTTAACTAGTGTGAAGGTTGAAATTGCTTTGCATTCGCAAGTTTGACAATATTAGGTTCGGTTTCACTCAACGCGTATCTCATGTCATGCTCAACATTCAGACGGTTTCTG
>NC_052128.1:2674666-2678056 GCF_012273895.1 Zerene cesonia | reverse complement strand
GGGGGGGGGGGCAGCTGCCCTCCCCTGCCCCTCCCGGGATGCGCCCATGCTGGCAATAATTTAAGGTATGTGGACCTAAACAAAATACATGCAGAGTTAGGAGTTACTTTGTCAGAGCTTACCTGGATTTCATGATATCACAGAAAATTAAAACCATACAAGATATTAAAAAAAGATCCAGAGTACCAGGATGCTTTCAAGAACTTCGACAACATCGAATTAATTGAAAATTTAAATCATCAACAAATCATCTTTAATTATTCAGATATTTATATGCAATGTCTACAATGTCCCTAATGTAATTGATGTTGATGCCGCTAGACTTCAAATATTCATCGACTCGTACACAGTCTCCGATGTAAACGAAGCTTTTGACCGTTAGGAGTTGCGAAATTTTGACGCTAGCAACCTACAACGAAAACGCTGGAAAACGCAAGTTTAAATATTTATAAAAAACTATTGAAAATAGTAATCAAAAACCTTTTATACTCATAACCATTAATCATTTATTAAACTTACTATATATATATATATACTTATATGAAATAAACAGATATCATAAATATTTTTAGCAAGTATTGAAAATAAAGTTTTTATCAAAATAAGGCACATTTCTCTAGTACTCAGCCGTCAGTACTCAGTACTCGGCCTTATTGCTACCAGTAGCCTCTCTTGAGATCAATAGTTTTAAGCTTAATTATCTAGGAACTTATTAAATTTTCTTAAATAATAAGACCTGAGTAGGTTCTCTAATATCACAAGAAACTAAATAAACTTATACATAATTAAAATCAATATTTAAAAAAATCTTAAGATCTTCTTCGTTCTAAAGGTTTCTCTACGATTAGCAATTTCTTTCAGAATTAGGTACATTTTCTTTATTAGTTTCTTTTGGCGGAGCTCCAGGTGTTATCAGTATATCACTGAGGATTTTTATCTTATTTGGTTTAGCTATCACTAAATCACCGTTAGTCTGTTCTGTTTCTTCTGCTATATCATTCACATCGGTTAAAATTCTATTCATTACTCTAGAAGTTGTAGTTTTCTTTATTGGTGACGGTATAAGGGTATTTCTATGATTTAGTGCAATTCTGACAAAAATGTGAGAAAGTTTTCAATTCCTTATTTTTAACTTTTACGAGAATTGGTATTAAGAACATAAACTAATTATGTAATTTATACAACATTATACGCATTATATATGTAGATATTGACTGATGAAATTCTGTACTGCTGATGGTAATGAAAACAGTGGAGTTGGTAATGAAATTGGGGACTAAGGTAATGAAACAAAATGGCTGGTAATGAAATTAGTCTAAATAAAAAATACTGGATTATATCATTAGATGAAGTAAATAAAATCACGTAAATTTTACACAATAAGAGTTTATTTTTTAAAACATAACAAAAAAATATATATATTCAGTCTCCTATCGCAAATCAAACAAGTTTTGTTATCTAATCAGTCATGTCTTACTTAAGAAGCTACGAGTTGAATTAAATATAAAATTATAATTACTTAATGTAACGTAATTATATAAATTATGAAACATAACTATCCTGCCTAATAATATCTGCTTTATAACGTACTCATTCAAAATCACTAAAGTTATAGCAAGCTCTTGTTTCTTGTCGAAACATTCAAAAACTGTTACATTTTTTTTATTGATAAAAATATTAATTTTAAAACAGGGCAAATAATCTCTCTTACGAAAACAAAATAAAAAAAAATATGAAAAAGCCATAAGTATGCTTAAAAAAAACTTCTCAGTTCTACATTACTAACAATGTCAATTCTTTGGGTTTAGTAAATTAAAAAATATTCTCATCATCAGAATCATCAAAAAATGAGGTAATGCGTGATTTTTTCTTTACAATTCTGACTTCTTCTCTTATGTTTCTTCCACTGCTACTATCATCTGAATGGTCAAAAAAATTTGTCATCATTTTTCTATCCTTTTTGAGTGTTTTTCTTACATTGACACTTTCTGAAATATCATCGGGATTATTTTGTTCTTTTCCTTGTTCTTTTACCGTGACTTTTCCAGAAACAAACTTTTGAAAATCAAGTTGAAAATTGGTATTTGCTGTTTTCTTCATTTCGTTGCCAATGAAAGAAGTGTTGGTCCAATGTACTTTTACGTCAGATAGTATGGTAATTTTGTTATTATTTGGGGCTCTATTTGATGAATTTTTCATATTTTGTGGTGTTCCAGTGGTTAATCTATTTAGGATTTGATTAGTTGGGGTAGGTGTTCGAGAATTTGTCACTTCTCGAAGGACTTCGTCCGTCGTGTTTTCGTTTAAAAAATCTTGTAGATGTTCAGAATCAACATTTTCATAAAGGCAAGGTAAGTTCATGAATCCAAGATGGTAGTTATGTGTACATATTTCACCGTTTTCACACAAGAAACAACTTAGTTTTCGGAAGGTTATTCGAAGCCTGTTAGATGACCAAAGCACTTGATGCACAGACATCGTTCCAAGAAATCCTTGAACTGACGAGGGAAATTTTCTGTCTTCAATATCTTGTCCTGAGACGGATAAAAGTTTGACATTCTTTACCTTGCCTTGAATGAGCTCCCAAAAGTCTTTCATTGTGCCAATGTCATTACCAAATTGTACGATTTTATCTGCGGTTCTCTTCAGGACAGCACCAACTCCATCTGGCGCTCCTTTGCCGTGTCCAGCCTCTAAATAGTTCCACGTTATAAAGTTTAACTCTGGAAAATCCTGTTGCAGTTGACTAATAACGAAGAAAATGTAGCGATTCCCATATTGACTTAAAGGGCTGTCAGATACGAAATGTACTGTATCTATATATGGTGATATTTCTCTTACATAACCTAATAGTGGTATGAGATGTGCCCATATAGCACTTGCGTCATGTCTATTACATTCACTGATACTGCAAACGCTGTATGGCTTCATGATTCCAGTTTCTGGATCGATTAAGTACGCAACCGCAGTATGAAACGTTATTTGCAATCGACTGCCACCGAAATGATAGCTTTGTATCTCCTCATTAAACTTGACAGAGTAATTTTCGGAAAAATCAATGTGTAGCATAACCTCCTTGGTAGTCATTGTCGCTTTCAAAGATTTAATGCTCTTGTACTGGACAACGATGTTAGTACAATGTTTAAAGTATGATTTTAGAGAATCTTCCAATTTTTTTATAACGTTTCGTGGGTAATCTTGTAATCGAGTTTTTACGGTAACAATTTTTGTTTTATCTTGGCCTTTGACATTGTAGGTTTCTTTTTTTGCGCACCACTGATAATAGTTTATTTTCTCTTCATTGCTAAATTCTTCATAGGTAATTACTCTGTTTCGACATACCTCACATGTTCGATTTAAGCATTCTTCATTGTGTATATCACAGCACAA
>NC_052128.1:2648678-2674566 GCF_012273895.1 Zerene cesonia | reverse complement strand
ATTTATGAATAATATCATCGAATACATACACAGCCTCTTTTATTTCCTTGATACCAGCAAGGAACATATTAGCAATGTCTTTCTCGAACACTCTAACCCTCTTCCACTCCAGAGGCAGCTCCCGCCCCTCGCTAGTTGACGCCGTGACTCTCAGCACCCAGTAAGTCTCCGGTTTGAAGGTCTGGATATCATCGTGACGTTGGACACAAAAGCCCAACGTCGGTGTTTGACATGGCCCATATGATATTAGAGACGAATCTAAGTCACCATACCTTCCTGAAAAAAAAACGAATCAAGCCAAATTTTAAAGGAGGATTTTTTTTTAATTAAAATAAAATAAATGATTAATGAAAATTTTTCATTCTATATTCGAACTGCAAGGGACTGGAACATGCTTCCTAAGTCTGTGTTCCCTGACAGGTATAATCTGGGGATCTTCAAAAGTAGAGTGAACAGGTACCTCCTAGGGAAGTGCGCTCTATCTTAGACATACATTTTCAGAGTGAATAAATTCACACACCAGCCACATTATAATAGTCTTAGTCCTATAAGATACCAAATTAAAATAATAAACATGTCATACCTTGAAAATATTTAGTCTGAAATCTAGTAAAAGCACATCCAATTCGCAGATCCAGTTCTTGCCTGGCATCAACACTGCGAGATTCATTCTCATTGGGCCGTACTAAATTCAGCATAGCCGCTTTAATATCTTTCTCTGTGATAGCAGAAAAGCGAGCCCTAAAGGTCACTAAAGGTGAATATACATCTGCCTTCATGTAGGGTCCAACACATGTCATTACCTGCAATATAAAATTATGCATTAATATTTTGCGATGGAATAATGTACTTTTATTGAGTCATTTGTAGAAAGTAATAAGTCATTAATAGAAATAATAATAGTTTTCTGGAATTATATTTAGCCTTAGAGAACCAGAGGCATTACACCTATTAGCAAATAATGTAAAACTATAAATAAAGCTCCATAAGTTGAAGTTACAAAATATTCCAGTTCCTCTATAGATAGATAGACGGTGTATAATTTTTTTTGTACACCAGTCAGACTAACAAAAACATACCTCAAAACAAATATTTTCTCCTTCTTTATCACAATCCAGCCACAGGATCAAATAATCACATCCTCTTGCTTCCTGAGCAAGAAACGCGGGTATTCGCAATCGAGGCATTGCCTCCTTTTTCTCAGTTTGGCAGCTGAACAACTCAATGGGATCCACTTTGTCCCAGTTATTGTATTTTCCTATAAAGTCTAAGCTCATTACATGCCCGCAAACAGACGTCATCTTAAATTTCACCGGCTCGTTTTTAAACGTTCCCGTCCATTCGTGAACGGAGCAAGCCGAGTTAGAGCCTGCAAAGCATAAGAAATAAAATAACTACATCTGGAGAAAATAGGAACAATAGATGATAGTTATTATATTGAAATAAAACCTTTATTGGACGTGCATTTGCCATTGCTAAGTATGTTAGCAAGACTTTGTGCTAACGATGGCTTTTCAGCAACCATTAAAGCGGACTTCATCGTGTTGGCCTTTTGTTGTTACTCTTCTATCATTCCGTGAGAATAAATATTCTCATAAATTGTTTTTATTTATAACCACAGACGCACTTTCTTGCGATCGCGCCCCCAACTCTTGCTCCTAAACCTAATTTGACTTCTGCCCACGGCAATCGGCTGACATTTGACATATGTTATGTTGACAGCTGAAAATAAGGCTTTTTACATTCAATAATGGTAAGTATACACTAGTCGATCATTTTCTGTTTTAACTATTAATGTAGTTTACTTGATACGATAACGTACCTAACATAGATATAGTACTGTGAAGTGACTGTGACTCGCAGGCTCAGTTCAATATTAATACTTACAGAAAATGTAAGGAGGGAAATTATCCTAAAAAATATTGGGCTATTTATAAAGGTCAAGTATAGATAGGTATTTGAAGAAGTCAAGCTTCGAGTAATTAATTACTAAATAATTACAGATTCTTAAATGCGTTTCTAATTAGGCTTCTAAATGTCAGTCAGTCAGAAACCATCCCCACTTAAAAATTATGCATGATAACACTTTCCTATATTCAAGTGCATAAGTTTTTTGTACAATGTTTACATCTTAAACCATGCTAAAAGAGCAATTTTAAGACAATTGAATATTGAGTATTTATTTAAGGTTTTTGCGAATTTGTTTTTCTGGTAATCTTTATTATTTAAAAATTATTATATACCGAAATGATATTGTCAATCGTGAACTCAATCTCAAATCGGTAAATGTCAATCAAGGCATCGCGTCTGGTATGGTCTGTGGTTTAGATCAATAATTTTTGCAAATTAGTCGTACATATTTGTAATTTGGATTTGTTGAACTTGTAATACATAACAGTGCTCGTGCTCCATAAAAAATAGAAATTCGTATAATGCGCTGTGAATTCTCAGCTTATCTCCGAGAATATTATTGAAATAAAAGTGTTTTATAGTTTTGAACTTGGTGAAAATGGTATGTGGCATTGTGGGATTTACGTAAACGTTTGTTTGTTAGGTGTGTTTGCTTTCAGTGTGTTATTTCATGTGTGAAAGTGTGAAACTATTGTTACAGAGTCAACCTCGTATGGAGAATATGTGTCCCACGACGCACTTACGGGTGATGTTGCCTAATTCAATGGAAACAAATATGCCTCCAACTTACATTGATATCAGTATGTACTTGCTAATTCTTAATATAGTTGGTGAATTATTCATTTAACGTTCTAATGTTATTGGCTATGCCACATTTGGCGACTTGAATGGTTGCAAAATTCATACATTCTACTTCCTGCAAAATTATTTGCTTTTTAATACTTAGCGAAAACAAACACTTGGTATAATATTATTAACTGGTTTACTTCCTATTTCTATAAGGTCATGTTTATTTAATTAAACCAACATCAAAGTTGTATTGCATTTATGTAACCATACTTGTTTTGAATGCAATAAAATATGTATACATTTTCTATTGTAAATGTATAAGTGTATAAAATATTTATGATTCACATGTTCCACCAGTTGTGCAAGGAAAATCTGAATAAAGTGAATTCAATTTTCATGTTTATCTATTTTATTATTCAAAATATTTTATTACAACTTAAATTAACAGTGTATATGTAGTGTATACTTTGATATGGGATCATAAATAAACAATCTGAATAACATTTTTAAAGATTTTTATAAAGGATAAACTTTGAACTGGTTAATTTTCCCTTTAAAAGGGAGACACTTAAATTCAAACAATTTGGTACCCATATTTTAGAAAAGAGTGAATCATTTATTCTTATTTTTTAATCTTGTAATTATAGATAATAATGCATGTATGATAATATAAAACTTATCATAACTGTTTATAATTTTGTGGTAGGAAATTAAAAATGTATCTCATTTGGTTAATATAATGGTCATTATAATCATATCATCTTATACCTTTAAACGAGCAATTCTTGTATATATATATATATATATATATATATATATTTGGAATCTCGGAATCGGCTCCAACGATTTTCATGAAATTTAGTATATAGGGGGTTTCGGGGGCGATAAATCGATCTAGCTAGGAATCTTTTTTAGAAAACGTCATATTCGTGTTTTATCGACTTAAACGTAGCGACTCTTCCTGACATCTATTGGCGAATAATAATACTAATACTATTTTTTCTTCCTGACATCTTTTGGCGAATAATAATACTAATACTATTTTTTCTTCCTGACATCTATTGGCGAATAGGCTTCACTAAGTTAAACCGAGCAAAGCTCGGTCATCCAGGTACTGATTATCAAATGAGAGATAGTAGGGAAGAGGAATCTTCTCATATAGATATTAGAAGGATTCTAATCACATTCTTAATTTATATTAAAAAAAATGCCAAAACAACCTAAATTAAACATAGTAAAATTAGTTGTTAAAATATTTTAAATGTTTTAGAATGAGAGGTAATAGTCAAGTAGACTTTATATACTTATGAGCATTACACCTGCATATTAGTCTGCGTAGAAAAGGGAAAGAAAAATTGTGATTAAGTTTTCCACACATACCCCATTACCATTCTCCAGTCATCAACTATCTCTGCACCTAATTTAATTCAAATCAGTTCAGTGTTTTTGCACTGAAGAACTGAGTGTCTCAGACAGTCAGATATAGTAACATTCACATTAATAACTATTTGTAGGAATTAAACTAAATTGAAAACAATATATTTTTAGATAACATGGATATCCCCCCGCCTCAGCCAGATTTCTCGGCTCCCCCACCATATGATGTGGCTGCCAATTCTAAGCTGCCTACATATGAGGAGGTCCAACGTGAGAAACAAATGGAAGGGGAGGGACCTCAAGTGAGACATTTTTAGTACTATATTAACAGACCATGGAAATAGGGAATCTATTTCCATGGACTATTAATACAGTGGTTTATCATTTCATATGTATTGAATAGTGCTTTCCTAAAATATCATATTAATACTTTGGCAAACAAAATGTTGAATAACTAAAAGATTTTCAACAATTAATAAGTTCTGATAGTGTGTACATTATTGATTACATTTTACATAAGATAATTAATTAATATATTTTGAAACTTCAACTTATAAACTTATTAAATTGTTTAACATTAAATTCAATACTTTGTTATGTTTTTTGGTATAGGATGTGTCTGTGTTTATAAAATAATGTGTCAAAAAATCTAAGAATAATTAATTCATTTCAATCTAAAATTTTAAACCACATGTTTAAAAAGTGATCTGTGAAGCTTTGTAACATGTGCTTATAGCTATGTAATAGTTTCTAAGAGATTTCGTCATACATGGATTTCAACATATGTGCGTTTGTCCACAGCTACCTCCAGCAGCTCATCCCACTATTGCAGCGTTCGTTACGGTCGAGCCGAGAGAGGCCACCGCTGAACAGTTAGATCCCGAGAACAACTTGCTTGGCACCGATATCATGTTCCTGACATCGTTTTTCGGTATGTTATGTCCATTGTTCAATGAATCTATGCCTCTACTGTTTTAAACGAAACAGGTAAATCAAATTTATTGTATACTAGCTGCGCCCCGCGGTTTCACCCGCGTAAGTCCGTATCCCGTAGAAATATCGGGATAAAAAGTTGCCTATATGTTATTCCATTTGTCCAGCTGTCTATGCACCAAATTTGATTGCAATCGGTGTAGTAGTCTTTGCGTGAAAGAGCAACAAACACACACACATCCTTTCCAAACTTTCGCATTTATAATATTAGTAGGATCTTTTAGTTATTACTTTTTTTTCTCTATTAAATGTGGTTAAGATTTCTGATTAAACAGTTTTTTTGACGACACACAACATTTGTTAATTATAAAGGAGAAAAAAAAAAAATCGTCCCTCTGAAGTTTTCTGACCTGACATTAGGTCCGAATGCCTCTAATTGAAATATTTACATTGCGTTATGTTATACCGGCGAAAAATTTGTCACCATAGATATTTATAATAAAAAGCTAGCTTTCCGCTCGCTTCGCTTCGCTTCTCCCGCGTAATTAAAGAACATTCCCATGGGGTTGAGAGGTTTATCCGAGGTAAAATGAGGTCTGTGTACGTCTCTAGCCTCCTAAATATGTATATCCAAACACATAAATGACCCCATAAAATCGCGTTTCACCGTGAGAGAAGGACAAACCGACACACTTTCGTATTTATGATATTTGTAAGAACTACAAGGATAAAATGTTTATTTTTTAATTAATAGGTAACAAAGTAACCTCAAGTAATTGCATTATAATGACTTCTTGCATTTATTTTTTTCGCTTGAAATCCAACCTACTTCTACATCAATTATCGACTAATAATATAAAGCAGAAGATTTAGTTTGTTTGGACACGCTAATCTCATGAACTACTGGAAAAATTTCAAAAATTCTTTCACCTTTCTATATATCATACATACGCGATCCCTGTGTTATAAGTTTTAAATAAATAGATGATATCACGGTCGAAGCCGGGGCGGACCGTATTGCTTATCTAAATGGAAAAAAGAACGAAATGGAATAAGAAAAAGATATTTAAAAAAAAGAGTTAATATTAGCAGTACAGTTTTACAGACCGCAGTACATAACAGTACAGTAGTAATGTTTTTAACTCAGTAGTGTAAATCTCGCATTGGGGTCATCAACTAATGCGACCCCGGATGTAGGTAGTTGGTTTACAATAACTTATTGTAACCAACTACATCTAGTTCACATTTCATTTCTTCCATACAAGGCCACAGCCCCGCCTTCGATCGACAGAACGGCATAACAATGATTCTAAATAAGTAGCTGTGCTAAATGACTTTTGACCTTTGCCCTTGGGTAAATCCCTGTTACGTCCGATCGATAAAAGCCTTGCATGTTGATTAGATGAATGCGCTCGGTTTGGTTTTGTTATTAACCGACGTGTCCGAAAAGTGGGAGGTTCTCAATTCGACTGTATTTGTCATTTGTTTCGACACTCGAGTATTAAAGTTTTGTGTTTATGGGAAAATTGTTGTTTATTTATTGAACTTGTGAATGTAATATATGTATGTATATGAAGGTTTCGATGTCCGTTTCGTTGTTAAATCGATAAAGATTTGAAATAGCCTAATGCGCATTCATCTCAACTTATCTTAAAAATTCTGAATTTCGTTTAAAGTACTATAGTAGATAAATATTTTTTATACATGACCAAGTCTGTATCAATCTCAGCTCGTTCTTATTAATGATCGAACCTAAGATCAAACATTAATATTTGACATATTATTATCTTCCATCAAGACGAAAAATCAAACTCAATTTATTTTTTTTTTAATTTTATGTAAACTTTACGATTACTTTAATTAAAGACTTTTATCGATAAGCATTTTTTAAAACTATTTCCGATTCGGAAGGTCGTTTCTACCGAAAAGAATCGGCAAGAAACTCGACCTTACAAGAGTTACACCTTATCGAAATGATATACTCAATCTAAGGCAAAGGTTATTCAAAATAATCTATTAAGTTCTGCCTTGCCTATCAGACAGACGGAATGAGGAAAAAGGTTGTTAATCACACACGTGATTATATATCATCTACTGTGACAATGCAGAAAAATACAATAGTCTCAATTAAATGCGCACTGAATTAAAATAAACACTCTTATAGAACATTATTGTTTTTACATAGCGGAAAAATCAAAACCATTGTTTATAACATAAAACAAGGCTTATTTTAAAGATCTAAAATCTATAACTAATCACTCTTCTTATTATATCACCTCAATCTGAATACACCAATTACCAAATACCATTTTTTAGAATACGAACTGACGTGAGATTTATACAAACTTACGTAAGTTTGTAAAAGGGATGTTTTTCCAAGAAAATTTCAAATTTCTAATAGAATTAGCCATATGGCTAAGCATTGTCATGTTAGTAAATCTACAAATCACTATTCTATGTAATTTCTCGGGTTCTTAACTATGTGTGTACCAAATTTCATCAAGTCGACCCAGTAGTTCTTAAGCTTAGCGCGTTCAAGTGAACAAATAAACTCTTCAGCTTTATATATTACGTCGCATATTCATATATATTCTAATATCACCGATCAAATACACAAAACGCCGCCACCGGCATATTTTATGTAGTTTTCGTACATTTTATGTGGACTCGTCGCACGTCGCGTCGCAAAAAGTATATATTTACAGGAATAACAAAAAAAAAACTAATTTCCAGTGGCATTCCTATTCAACTGGATCGGGTTCCTCCTGCTGATGTGCTTCTGCCACACGGTCGCGAGCCGCTACGGCGCGCTCGCCGGCTTCGGCCTCTCGCTCGCCAAATGGACGCTCATAGTGAAGCATTCCACTGAACTCGCCTCGCACGAGAACTCGTGGTTGTGGTGGCTTATTATGGCATTCGGTGAGTACGCAGCATGGAATTATGCTAGGAATGGTGTTTTAGCTTGCCATCAGGTGGTCCGGCAGCTCGTTTGACAGATGGGTGAAAAAAGAAGTGTATTCAAAGACTCTTTAATATTGGTGTAGTTAATATGTACACAAGAAACTATTTTAATTAAGCTTGTCTTCATAAGGTGGCTTATTATAGCTTTTGGTGAATTATACTGTGTATGTTTTATTATTTTTTTATTTCACAGTGGGCAACTGCTAGCTAGCTGGTGGTTCGCCCGATGGTAAGCGATCACCACCGCCCATGAACATTCACAGGTGCTCAGACCTCTGCGAATGCACTGACCGCTTTTAAAGAGTAAGGGATAAGGAAAGGATTTATTATAAGAAATAATGAATGGACTGGGAAGGGTGGGAAAAAGGAAATGGGCCTTTTATTTTAAATAGTCAATTTTTTGTGAGAATTTTTATAATTGAAAGAATGGTGAATCTCTACATTTAACTGGCCTGGCACGAGATTTTTTGGTAGTGGTGGCTTATTGATTTATGACCATTCCTTGGTATAGCGTATTTTTAAAGTGTGCTTTATAATTTGTGGTTCGAATCAATCGAAAACAGGCATGACGTTGCACGAGCCCATGAATCTGGCAATATTATGGCTTTAGATATATGGTTTCGATTGTCATATTGATATATCGATTCACATTTAACATTTCTAATAAACGTATGAAATGTATGGAAAAAAAATTAATGATGAGGAAAATTAAATTTAAAAATAATCATAGCCATCAAGGCGTTATCGCTCACAAACGATATTCATGAGACATAATTTAATTTAATCAGCCGTTCAACTAATAGCCTCTTTATTAAATAGCGTCGTACAGTTCGGCTTCCATGATAGTACAATAATAGCAGAAAGAAAGATTTCGTTTTGTTTTACGTTGAGTATGTTTTCATAGATAAATACAACAAAACCTTCAACTTTATTGTATGACGCGTTTGAAAGCGTAATTAAATTAGAAACTTCGTTTAAACTTATTATTTTGTTAAGATCCTATTTATAAGTAAATGTGATTTAATTTCGAGAATAAACAACAAAAAATTCCGTTCGTTATGTCGAAGCGACAATGTTAATGACGACTATGAGGGAAAGTGGGTACGCGTCGCAGGCATTACGGGCAATGCTGCGCAAGAGTTTTTATTGCAAATTCTGTTTTTTTTTTGTTTGTTTATCTAACTTGATGATGAAATGATATACAAAGATGACGCAGATTTCGAGAAAATCTTATGTAATTTTAAATTTATGCCACGAATCGCAACATTTTTATAAGGAAACCAAAGGAATTATTAACATACTCCACTCAATGTTTTTTGGGACAATAATAGTTGACCTCATAAAATGAATAATTAATTTTTTAACCATATATTATCATATTGTGTGTCATTCTGATTAAATAATAACCGACGAGATAATAAATTTCAATTGAATATGATAAACAATTTTTGTTACTTAAATAAGAAAAGTATATAAAGTATATAAGTGTTACGTATTGATAACAATTTAAAATGCATTGTTCGTTCCGTAAATTTAGTATTAACTCAAATGATGTTGTTAACTGCAAACCTTTTAAATATAACCAATACTTGTATACATTAATTGTTATGCAAACTTATAACATTACATAATTCACAAATAATTCAAAATATGTTAATAAAAACTAATTTGTTCCAGGAATTCTCATCTGCGTGCGCGCTATTATCCAGTACTTGAATATAAAACGCGGATGGCGTCTGCTCTCCGGCACGGCCCAAGAGCGACTGCTGTTCTTCTATTGAAATGCACGTTTTGTCTCGCTCGCACTCGCACGTACACCGTGAATGCGTGAAAGAGATGAAACATTATCACATATTTCAGGTGATGTAAAAATATAATATATTGTATTATGTCGTTTAAAATATTATATTATATTCCTATGTGTCATACATATTTTGTTAATAGATCTTGAGATAAATTTGTTATATTAAACCAAATTTATTTTTATCTATATTCTATATTTATTTAGTTATGTAAATATTTTTTTAGATTTATTTGTATATATTTAACTGGGCTAGTGTTAAATATTAATTAGTTTAATTCCTCGTTTCCAAAAAAACAATTCGATCGTGTTGTTGTATGTAGAGTATAAAATCTGTGTACTTTTTAATTATAATATCATTGTTGAGAATCTTTAGATCTCTGATTTATAGTTGGGTCATTTATATTATATTTAAATTAAAATTAAATAATATGTCACCCATCCAGTTTATGACCGTGTAAAACGTTGCTTGACCTCCATTTTCCTTTTTTCATTTTTTTTGTTAATATAGCGGTGTCAGAAAACATCATCACTGAAAATTACAACTGTCTCACTACCACGAACACACACAGACAGATGGACAAGCAAAGTCTTAAAGTAACTGATTCCCGTTTAACGCCTGTGGATAGCGAATCCCAAAAGGCTATATTTAAATATTTCATATTTCGTGGATTTAACTTTTTTATCTTTAATTATGTGTTTAAAATCAACAGTCCGTTGAGTATAGCTTGTTAAATGCACAAATCTTAATTTAATAATATATAAATCTGATAATGTCCCAACTATAAAATAAGTAAAAATATATATAAGGAGACAGCCAGCGGTTTCATGTATGTGCACCAAAAATTGTTACTTTTATAGTAATAACGTCCAAATATTTATAATTTAAGTGCAATAAAATTTCTAGTGTTCCTTGTGTTTTAAATAAATTTTACTTAGTTTATTATTTTTTTTATTGTTTTGTACGTACGTGGTTTTTGTGTATTCAGTGATCGGTAGGTTTAATACCATTTGTCATTCGTGTAATATGCAATAATTATTTGAAATTTTCACTATTTTATAGTGAATAAAGTAAAATATATCTAAATTATTTAACCTATTATATTTTTTATGTAAGTTCATGGAAGTTAGAATGATATACGAATTTTTTTATTGTATCATATGAAACGCCTAAGCTCTGCCTTCGTCCCAATATTTTTTTATGTTATTTTGCTTTACCGCTACCCAGGAAAATTATATTTCTCTTTTATATTATCAAATATTGGAAATAAATTCGTGAAAGTATAACATTGGCTAAAGCCATTCGAGGCTCTATTTTTTTTTTGTTTAAATAAGGAGATTTTTTCGATGTTATTGATGTGTAATTAACATTAAAAAGACATAATGTATCGGTGATATAAAAGAGACGTTATTTCAATTAAATTTCTTTACGAGTCTGATGAAGGTGAATGTTTCGTGACCATCTCAAATTATCTAATTATGATATAGTTTAGCGCTTAATATATCTCGTATTGTAACATAAGATCTAGATTTAGCACAAAATGTGGATGTTAGTACTTCCTCACGCAGACGCGTGGTTAATGCTTAGTATTTAAGTGATTTTTCTTTTAAATCTAAAGCTTACATTGTCTTATTATTTTGATATTTCTATCTGTTTAAAATATAATGTATGTCCTAAAACTAGTTACTGCTTTATTATATAATTATAGGTTGCATCTACATGATTAATTCGAATATTGTAACAAATGTTTACAATAATAAAAAGTTTATAAATATGAATAATTACTTAATGTCATATGAAATTTTGTGAAACTGCGAGATGTGTGTGGTATTGAGTTTTTATTTTCCAACAATGTAAGTCTTTAGGTTAGTGTGAAGTACATGCTGTGATGAGAGTTTGCGAAATTTCTATAATATTTTGCCGTCTGTAATATTATTTTATATAAATACAGGTCGTACTTGACTGGAAATAAATTTAAATTATAATTATACATGTGTTTTTATTGATAAATGACTGGCAATCCGCCCGGCTTCGCTCGTGATACGTATCTATCCAACGGGGAAAGAATTTTTGAAATCGGTTCGGCAGTTTCTGAGATAATTGCGTTCAACCAAACACTTTATTAATAATGAAGGAAGCAAAAAATATTTATTATATATTATGAATGAAGCGTGAAGCTTTGTACCTCTTTTAATGGAATTGCGCGGAAGGGAGAGTCTTATATACTGCATTTTAAAAAAGTAATGCATAGAAATACATTAAATCCACGAAAAGAGCATTACGCACATTACAGTGCATTAGACACATACACGCATAGAATAATATACCCTTTTGTTCATGGTAAGTTTTAATCCTAAACCAAAGGAGAGATGAATCTAACGAAATAAATATCACTGAAATATGTTCAGCCGATATTAAATTATAAGTGGTGTGATTATCTCAATTTTCTTTTATGTAGGTTATCATAGATGCGGAATTTTTTTTCTGTCCATCTAAACTAAGCAACGGAACCATTAAAACGGCTAGTTAATACATCTTTAATTGATTGACTTTTTATATCCCAATTACTATACGGAATTGAATAAACTGGAATGAAAATAGATCTATTCCCAGAAAACCCTTTTGAATATTAACAGAGAATTCTTTCGCTCAAAATTTGCGCATCATTGAACTTAGTCGAATCAAACACCTACGCAAGATAGGCGTAGGCGGAGCATACAATTTTCAGCAGGTGACATGGAACGGAATTGCGCTAAATAAGAAACCAAATAACTCCCTATAAATTGGCTCACATTCATAAATCTATCATACTGCTTTTCATAGATTTCTCTCCTTGGCAGTGAAATAATCAACTGAACCAGTTCTATCTGCTTATAGCGGTTTAACCAGTAATAAACGCGTGAATGTTTATTTAAACGCCGACTAAATTATAATAAACAATCCTTTAACTATGCTTGAAGATGTGTTCATAGAAGTTCAGAAGTTTATTTAAAGCAGGCATATCATATATATATAACCAAAAAATAATGAAATTAAAAAAGGAAACACCAATAACCTGACTGTTACTGAATTTTCAGAAGTGAAAATAAGTAAATTAATCAAGCTGTCACAAAATATTTGTCTTCGTAAAATAGTATAGGTAGTTATGTAATGAAAAATTAAGAAAGTAAAATCATAAATTAAAAGTAATAATACCTAAAGACTTATTTCATATGAAATCAGTATTCAACACATAATTAACCAAATTATAAATTATAATTGATTAAAGTATCACACTATGGAAGCCTTTTGGTAAATAGATATAGATTACGAAACACAATGAAAAATATTTTTCATCTTACATTGTTAGTGGGTCAGTCGTAAAGTATAGTAAAACTTGAGTATGTCACCCAGATAATATCGAGTACTAGAACATACCGCATTGCTTAGTACAAGTATCTTAGTTGCCAAAAACTACCCAGCAGTAAGCTGCCAAGTTTCGCGCAGGGTTGACGTCCCCTAAACGTCCGCCATATTCACCCCGTTTTCCCGCGTAACGTTAAGAATTTTCGCGCGCACCACGTTCAGAAACTAGCAACGTTCCTTATGAAGGAAGTAATTACGAAACTCTGTTCTCATCTAACTACACATTTGTTTTTTGGGGACAATAATTTCTACAGTATACTAGGTAATTTTTAACAGTTTAACATTTCAAGTAACAAATATGCTGCTAATAGTTTTAAACGAAATTCGAGTGAAAATATGTATTTAGAGTGGACACTTTATGTAAGTGTTCTAGTTAAGTGGTTCGCTTAAAGTTAGGCATTAAAGTCAAAGGTTCTCAACGATTGGCACAAATCCAAGCCATGAGAGTTATTGCTCATATATGATAAATATCGATTGTAGATAGAGAAAAATATGTAACATTGACCTGAACTGTGATTTCTATCAAGGTTCCCTTCTTTTAAATCAACCTTTAGCATATAGAGTGATTATATAATAAATAGAGTGGTTATTATGATTTTGGCTACTTTTCTATAAAAATAATCAATAATTAATAACTTTATAAAAATAGTTTTCATTTTAGTACAGCGTAAATTTTCGAAAATATTGTATTAGGAATGGGAAATTATGGGATATTAACAGAACATGTTAATATTCCCATGTTAACAAACATGTACTTGCATACCCACATAAATTTTACAAATATACAAGTTAGTACCAAACCATGTAAATTATATTATTTTATTAATCTCTGTCTACCTCAGGTTTGGATTATAAATACCATATTAAACTTAAAAATTATCTAAATAGGTCCGCGTCCCTTTAATCTATTTAATTGCATACACGCGATGAGTGTAAAATAGCGTCTCGCAAAATGCATCTGCAGTAATTAAAACTCGTGAATATATCACTCCACAGGGATTTGGTTTAACACATCATAGATTTGCATTCAGATAAGTTATTAGTTCTTAAATTTTTATTGTACATAAGCTAGTATAAGATACATTTTAAACTCACAATTCTGTATAATAAACAAAAACGGATTTATAGCTAAAACGATCAAGAATCGATATTAAACATGTACAAAAACAACTGAGATAATTGATTATTTCATATATTTTTTATTTTATTTATAAAAGGTACCATACAGCTAATTTTACAGTATCTGATTAATTATCACAGTAATTACGCCAATAACAAGGTACACCAATAGCTGGTTAAATATAAGTGACAAAAACAATATTATATTATAATAATTAATTGATTAATACGCTCATCCCTTTGATACTGTCTATAATATAACTCGCTCGTCCTGGCGCAGCCCGATATTCTCCTGAGACAAAAAATAATGAAACAACTTTTGAGACTTAGAGATACCATGGCTTTCTATTGGTACAATTTTCGAATTCGGTCCAGTATGACTAAGACCATGTGAACTATCAGCGAAGTTATTCTAATATAAAAAATACTACCAAAATTCATAAACCTTATCTCTTTAAATATTAGTATACAAAATTAATATATAAAATATATCTATAACGTACATATCACGTTTGCTTTATAAAGATATTAAGATTTAGGTACATACTGCAAATTAAACCAATCAACAAGGAAAAATTCTATCTTCAATGGGCATAAACACGAATTATACTCTGCACTTCCACTTGGAAGTTCATTGAACTACTCGTATAAAATCGTGTTTAACTTGTGTACGAGTGTTATATGATTTTTTCTACGTTAATTAGGTATTCCTTTTTCGTTTCAAAGATTCGGTTATATTCTAATGGTATTAATATCAACTTTATGGACTCTTATAAACTCTTTATATAACAATGCGTACCTACGTGGCTCACAAGAAAGCACGTACGTAAAATTATCTCAATTCAATTAGTAATAGTACTGTATAGTATAATATTATCTGTGGTAGTAGCTAATATTTAAGTTGTAAAGATGAAGTACTATCTTTTTAATTCAACTATTTTCGCGTGATACCCGATACTACAACTTGCAATCAAGTATCGAGTTCTAAATACTCAAATCATTTAACCCAAGCAGTTTTAACTGTTATAACTTTTTGCGCCATAAAGTTAATACAATTTGCATTTGGGGTGAACCCACTCTGCTTGACTACAGTCTGGCGTCGTGTCGCCTGGCGCCCGTTTTACGACCGAATATTATGTAATATTGATCAATGTACTTCTTACTAACAACCTTATTGGTATCGGAATTCATCATATTTTCAGTATACGTTCTATATTTTATTTTGAACGTGTAGCGTTGAACTAAAAGGATGGCCTGACCAAAAGAAGAGGCTATGCCTAGGATAATGTTTCAAACGTGTAGGCGTAGATTTTATAATACTATGCTAGAAGTGTAATAAGAAAAAAACAAAGCGTCAAGAAAACAATAACTGTATCTAAAAAGGGAAATATTCTATAATGTATTAGATTTTCCTAGTTAACTTAGGTTAGACCCTGTAGCTACAAATTTAGCGCGTGAAAATTAGTGTCAATTACTGTGATAAAAACAAAGTGTATGGGCATATATGATGTTCTTCTCTACATTAGAGACCTGGGCAAACCGATTTTGTTGACTCTTTTGCATTCGAAAGATGGTGCTTACCGGGCGCTCCCTTTGTAGGTACCATGATCGAGTTTTGACAAGAGCATCCATGTAAAAACGACATCTAAATCTTGCGCCACATGGGGCATTCATAAATATAAGGCTTCGAGGCTAGTTTTATGGAATGTATATTTTTCTTTATAATTCTTTTGGCAGACTGAACATGGCTCAGACGCACCTTGAATAGTTAGTTAAGAGGACTTTTGGTGTCCAAATCACAAGCCTGAAGTTCTCTGAAAATGTTGACGCAGTGAATGAAGCTTTCGATAATAATTATCTGATTCAAGTATTAAAATATCAGTGCATAAGAAAACGATTTTTTTATAACTTTTTTCAACTTTCCATGATTGTAACAAAATAAATTATACTGTACTTAACCTAGTTATATCTTGAAAAAGGTCTGGTTTAAATTCCAATACGTTAGCATTTTTACTTCACTTTATTAAAATTCATGAGCTCATGCATCTTCTCTACAGGTTTATAACGATTTCACATTAAAAGCTATTACATCAAGTCAACTCAATGATTTATAGATAATACGTTTATTCCAATAACATCTTCCCTGATTTTTTGATTCGTTTATTGTGATTTCATACCGTATAGTCGTCGTTGTAAATTATATACACATATAACTGGCTTTATGTTATATAATTGATGCCTAACAAAAGACAGGAAATAAAAACCGTGTTTTAAGTACCAGTACCAGTAATTTAACCGTTCATAGTAAATAATTACCCCCATCTCCAAAAGTATCGCGATTCAATATGCCAAACATTATGGAATCTGTTGTATTTTCTTTTAGGCCTGAGCATAAAATACGATTCATACTTTGACTGATTTTTACTTTGACTGATTCATAAAAAATATTTGAGTGATCAGTCCAACTTCGGTCAACGAGCTTATATAAATTATAATATAACGTGGATGTTTACAAAGATACAAGACACGTTTCCGGTCCAAAGCCACCCTGCGCATTTCTGACGTCACAACAAAAACAAAATTTTATGTAACAGTCGCGTCAGCGGACGTTGCACAACCAACACCTGTCTGTATCTTTGCAGTCGCCACCAAACCTTTGTAATAGAGAACATTGTTGTATGGCAAATTAATTATAATAATAGATAATGCACTGGCAGATGTATTTGGCTTGTGATGGTGTCCTATTATATCGAGACACTCCGAATTGGCAGGCCCTTGAGCTAATTCAAAGTTAACTAAAATAATACGTCTACTGTCTCGTTGTTTGGTATGGCATTGCGAGCTGTCTTCGTGCTTGGTGATGTATATACGATATAAATACCTCCGAGACTATTTCATTGACCTGCTATGTTATGCGAATATAAACTCTTCCATTTTATCTTCTCTCAATTGTTGAAGATATTCATATTAGTTTAATTAAATATTTATACCTAACAAACACACGCCACTACACTACCACAGATAACGTAATTATATCCTATACTTAAATACGTTAATATTCGAATAACAAAGATAAAAAAAAAGAATTAAAAGTTTAAATACCTTCCACCCCCTTCGTAATATTTAGTGAAAGTCACTAGCTACTCCCACGTTTTTCAAAATCACGTGTAAATATATTTTCCGACCGAACCGAAGAGGTGGAGGTTTCCAATTCAACTGTATTTTGTGTGTTTGAGAATTTTTGACTATGTGAACCAATTTTAATGATTGTCTGGTTTAGCTTTTTGTTATTTTATCCGATTTTATATTAGCTATTATGACAAAAAGTACATTCCAAAGGAAGCGAGTGGTATCTAACTGTCGTACAAGTGACTTAAAGTAAATATGTTGCAAATCAGCTGTTCCGACCAATAAATCCAATCCGAATATCAACACGCCTCTTACCATTTTGTGAACTCTTATGGTATTTTGGATGTACGTTTCTTATTTAAATCACATTTGAGAGGAGTTATGGAAAGTTCCTAAGTGGATTGTAGGTACTCTTATTTCAATTAAATTTATTCAAACATGAAATATTGAACATTAGAAATCTAGAAAAAATCTATCTCTAGAACATAGAATCAATGGAATATAACGTAACGCACTTGACATTGTTTTCAAACACGATTTGACCGATAATGTTAACAAGTGTCGGCCATAATTTTATCCTATATTTACTCAGATTAGAAATATACAATATAACTATGTATTAACTAGCTGTGCCCCGCGGTTTCACCCGCGTAAGTCCGTATCCCGTAGGAATATCGGAATAAAAAGTTGCCTATATGTTATTCCAGTTATCCAGCTGTCTACGTACCAAATTTCATTGCAATTGGTTCAGTAGTTTTTACGTGAAAGAGTAACAAACATCCATACATCCATACTTACAAACTTTCGCATTTATAATATTAATAGGACTAGTCGTGACCAAGTGGTGGATATTTGACAATCACCAGACAGTCAGGGGATTGTATATATATATAGTATGAGCGCAATGTCAAATGCATGTTATTTATATGGATACTAAGTGTAATAATTAAAAAAAATCTAAACCATAGATAATATAATATCATACTAGCTAAAACTATAAGTGCGCTAAACATTCTTCGTAATCGCAATTTTCGTAAAAACTTTTCGCTTCACGTATTAATATAATATACCCTTATCTAGCACATTTAATAAAACAAATGCATTTCTTGTACATATATTTTATTTATTTTTTAGTTTTATAGCATTGAAATGCTTTATAAATGAGAAATTTTGAAAGAATAGAAAAAATTTGATCACGAGGCAGGATTCGAACCTGCGTTTCTTGCCTAACCGTAGCAACGCCTAGCCTCTCGGCCACCCGTGATCCAGTGATATATATTTTATATAAGGTTCTTCAACAGTACGAAGCTTATTATTAACTTAAGTCATAGATCCTTAATGTATTTACATACATTTATTTCAGCGATTCAATTAATACTTTCAAATAATTAATTACGACATATGTTCAATGCACAAAGTCAGAATAGGTAAAGTTTATTAACGTAGCGTAACGTTGGGCTTGGTACCGCATTGCAGCTACGGCTGAAACAGATGGAAGCGCGACAATCGATTCTTAAAATCAAGTACAATATTTAAATAAAGGCTTATTAAACAAAAACATTCTAACATATCGCTACATTATAATTCATTTTATGTGAATTTTATGAAATCTTTCAAAGTTGTTTTAATGGTATAGTTATAGTATATGTAAAACTGGTAAATCTGATACAAACATCAAACTCATTTCAAATCCATCATCCTACTTTTTAATTTTTTATTTAATCTGTATTCTAGAAAGTTCTCAATCTATCTGATAAAATTCTCCTAAACAAGTACTTATTTAGCTATTATGTTATGCTTAGACTTAACTGGTTGTTTAATACAATAGAGCATCGGTCTAATGAGAACTCTTGCATTCATGAAAATTCAGATGTTTTGAACGAATTTTTTTGCATTGCGCTATATCTGGAAATCGTAGGCGCTATAGAACTTCCTACATTTAAAGTGCCACTTCGATAATACTGTATCATTGTAGCACATTATCTACATACTTGACATTAACTGGATTTCCTTTTTTATTAGTAACTAGCTGTTCGCCCCGGCTTCGCCCGTGGTACATATATCCAGATCCAGCAGTTTTTGTAAAAAACATTACAAATATACTTTCATAAAAATCATTCTTCTTAAGAATATTATCAGTGTAGACTTATTATGGTATGATGAAATAATGTCGTACTATTTAAAACTATGGTAATAAAACGTGTCAAAATAACGCCACGCGTCACAACACTGCCTCTTTATATGTTCTGGCATTGACAGCTTTTCGGCGATAAAATGAGAGAAATTAATGTATATCATGTAGAGAAATTACGAAGTGAATGTGTACACAACAATCAAATATTTATTATGTAAACTGAATAAGGTCAGCCAGTCCAACTAGTTTTCCTAACGATATAGTTTCGTGGTCATTAGAATAAACCATTTTATCAGGCAACTTTTATTTACTTTCAATGCCACATTTCCATTAGTCCAACGGATTTTTTTAAATTTATAACCGACGTTTCCAAAATGGAAGGAGGTTCTAGTTTCAGCTGTCATATGGTCCGAACCCTCATAGAGGCCTATGTCCCAGCCGTGGGAACAATAATGGACTGATGATGATGATGATTTTTATTTATATTTCCATTTCTTCTAGAACTGTTGAGTCGAGAATGAGACGCGATGAATCTGTAAAGAGCATAACAAGGTTTTCGTCGGCCCGCCGAAGCGAACAACGGCCGGCTTTGACGCTCAGCCTGAGACAGAATTCGCTTACTATCAGCACACTCGCGCAGCAGGCAGCATACTTAGCAGAAAAGGCGAGGCAAACAGAGACGTGAGTTTAATAATAATATTAATAAATTTGTTACAAAAAGTATATGTTTATTATTATTTATTTGGTGTACCTTGTCGAAAAAGTAGGTACGATATATAGAGATTTACTAATCTATTTTTTGTGGTATAAGTAAATATAGTCTATTATTTTCTTCAAAATTGCTCTTGCACTTGAAATAGATTTCAATATACGTTCAATCTCAAATTTCTAAGTATGAAATACTTTTATATAAAGAGTGCTCTAAACTCTAAAGACGAAAATGAACATTTAGGAACATGAATAATTTAATTTTTAAATCCTGTCAACATCATAAATCATTATCTATTATGAGAAATAACTGATTCCGATACTGCACCCATATAAAAAACTTACTACATAATGGGAAATAATAAAAAAACCGATGTTTGTTTAGCTGCTCAAGGATACCATAAAGCCATGGGAAAGGCTACGAAACGGTACGCACCGCGACCAGCTTAGCTTGCAACCATGCCTCATGTAATGAACATACATTTGCGATACATCATTATTTGTTATCATTATAATGTGTTTATAGTCTCACACTCGTTTTCAGCGGGGATCCCAATCTACAAGCGCCGCCCACTTCTTGGTTTAGACTTGTGAGTATTTGTTTGACTGACAATTTAATGTATGGAAGGAGTTTGGCTAATTGTAAACGAAATGGAAAAACATATTTAAAATTAATAAGGGAAGAACTATAAAAAATATTAATTATTGAAGATAAATATGTTTATTTACTGTTTGCAACGTATGTAAATATTAAGGCAGCTAGCTTACAGTACAAAAATTATGTACCTTACAATTGAAATTTATTGTTTAAAATCATTTATCTCGATAACTATAAATAAAAACAAATCTCATTAAAAATACATACAGTTGTTATCCTATATATCTTGGCTGTTCATGCACTATCCTTCACTATTCTCGAAACCATGGGAACTGATAATCCTTTTCTTTTGGGTTTAATGAATGAGCCTCTCAATACTCAGATGGTGCTAGAGGCGTAAGAGAGTTCACCAGACTACAAAAATTTCTGGCAAATGGCACCTAAAAACCTACCATTAATTCTATAACTGATAGATGTTGTTAAAACAGCTCGCTTTAGCGTAACAAACCTACTACACTGTTTTCTATTCCCATCGGCAGTTTCGTTTCGCGAAACCATGGGAGCTGTTAATACTCCTACTCGGTTTGATCTTTGCGTCTCTCAATGGCCTGATGGTGCCGGTGGGTGTGATCGTGTACGGAGAGTTTACATCGCTTCTGATAGACCGCACGGTTATGACTGGGACGTCTACCCCGGTGCTGCTTATATCGTGGTTCGGAGGTGGAAAGCAATTGTAAGTACTGTAGTGATAGAATAATGTGTGGGACTTTTTATCTCGTTGTGGGTAACGGTTGTCGGGTAGAAAACAACCACCACAGTCCACAGGTTATTTGTAGAGGTAACCAGCCCTCTACAAATGCGTAGCCTGCTATTCTTAATAATTAATAAAGGGGCGTGGGTGAATAAGTTAGGATTATATTAGAGTTAAATGTACGGTTTAATAAAATGGGATAGTCGTAGAATTTAATATGTGTTTGTGTAAACTATATATAATATATAAATTAAGTTAGCAGTAAAATTTATTATTTTTATATATTATGTGTATTTCAACAAACCACTGGAACTAGCAAGATTTTTATCGGCAAAAGGATTGAGTTTGTTAACTTTTCATAAAAACTTCGAGTAAATTTAAAGTGTTCTTCCCCCGAAAATAAAATGTGTTCACTGTCACAAAAACACAAAATTCTTGTAATTCTCTTGACCTTAGAAATGTATGTCTTTTAATCAAATCGTCTAATGATTTAAATAAATTTCCTAGAAAAATTCCACGTTGATTCAAAAACTATGTCGTTATTTAATTCGCAGAACGAACGCAAGCGCAGAAGAGAACAGATTAGCGTTGATTGAGGATTCGGCAGCGTTCGGCCTCGGATGTTTCACCTTCTCCGTCATCCAGTTCATAGTCGGGGCGATTAGCGTCGATTTGTTTAATTACGTCGCATTAAAACAGGTAAAACTTATGGATAAAACAAATCAATTAAATGTTATAACCGAAATTGAATTTACCGATTCATGATTTTCAGGGTGGTTTGAGGTTTTTACGTTTGATTTGTTTTATATTTATTTTTATAATTTATATGATACATACTATACATAAAGCTGAATAGTTTGCTTGATTGAACGTGCTTGTCTCGGGAATTAATAGACCAATTAAAAAAATGCAGGGGAAGCCGGTGAGGACGGCAAGTATTACATATAGAAAAACAGACAGACATTTGACATATCTGTACTCCAATATTAAAAGAAATAATAAACATATATATACAGTACGTGGATGGAACGCTAAAAAAACACTATGAATCGAGATTTTTTTTTGTTTTTTTTTTTTGGAACGCATCGTTTAAAACGTATCTACACCCATACAGATTCATTTATTATAACTTTCAGATAAATAGGCTAAAGGAGAAGTTCTTGAAAGCTGTAATAAGACAAGACATCACATGGTACGATCTGAACACTTCAATGAATTTTGCAACAAAAGTATCTGAGTAAGTAACTCATGAACTTTTCTGATGTGTTTTTTACATTTTTGATTTGTTCTTTATATTACTTAGTGGAAATAGTATGATAACAACCCAAAGAACACTGCTACTTTGTATCCAAACACAAAATTTTACATTTTTTAGAAAGATTTAACTGAGCATAAAAATGAATAAGTATATTAACTATACGTAAATAATATCAATTTCGTAGTACCTATTCATAATTGTATTAACGCTATACTCTGCTCCAAAAAAACCAAAACCTACAATTTTCTTTTTTTTTTATTTTCAATGCTAATAAATGTACACTTGTATTCATTCACCTAGTCATATCTATTCCATATCTTACTTCGTACTGTATAAGAGTTAAATATAAATAAAACAATTTCTTTGAAAATAAAATTTCTTAACCAATTATTTATATTCTTTAAGTGACGTAGAGAAATATCGCGAGGGGATAAGCGAGAAAGTACCGATGCTGGTGTATCTAGTGATGTCATTCGTGACGGCCGTCATAATATCGTTCGCGTACGGCTGGGAACTGACGCTCGTCATTCTGTCTTGTGCGCCTGTCATCATAGCCACTACCGCTGTTGTTGCTAAGGTATACATATATTATATAATGCATACAAAAATGTACGAATTTTGGCGTGAAAATTTCTCTTTAGTATGAGGTTAAGTAAATAATAAATTTGTCATTATTTGGAATTGCCAAGTTGGTATGTAAATACTTACAAAAAGGATTTAGAACAATCATCTCTCACTTTATCATATTAATTTTTTATACTATTTCTATTTAAATATGTTCATGACTTTATAATATGCTTATACACTATTTCTATAAAACAGTTTTAATAGCCGTTGTCTGTAATAAGATGAAACTAAAAATACAAGAGTATTTTTATTTTTTATATACCAGATTCAATCTTCGCTAACAACACAAGAGCTAAAAGCGTACAGTGTAGCCGGAGTCATCGCTGAAGAAGTCTTATCATCCATTAGAACTGTGGTCGCGTTTGGCGGAGAAGAGAAGGAAATTGAAAGGTGAATAATGTTTGCCTTTTCACGAGTTTATATTTATAAGCCTAGACTATAAGTATAGTTTTATGTAAATAACTATTTGGTCGTAAATTAATACGAGTCTTTGGAATTTATAATATGTACTTCGGTATTCATAATATTATGTAAACAATGTCTGGTATATTATAGAGCCTGTTATGTTCGTCTAAAAGTATTTAATAGCGCAGGAGTTACAGTCTTAAGATTTTTTCTCCGATCTCTAATACTGATAAGGGTTACAGTAATAGTTTTACCATCCTACAATTCTTCAACTGGAAAGTAAAATTTTATTTACTATCCTTATGTTTCATAGATATTCAAAACGGTTGCACCCAGCACAGTCGATGGGCGTTAGAAAAGGAGTCTTCTCCGGGATAGGCAGTGGGGTGATGTGGTTCATCATCTACGCAACGTATGCACTCTCTTTTTGGTACGGGGTCGGGTTGATCCTGGAGAGTAGGCAGGAGGAACAACCGGTGTATACACCAGCAGTGCTGATGATTGTATGTATTTTGTTATTATGTAGTATGTTTATTTTCTACGCTAAGGAGACTGTTTTCATAACATATGATAACAGCCTTAGTCTGTAACTTTATTCACACTGTTGTCGATTTGCAAAGCTATGTCAATATAACTCGTCGTCTAGCTGTCAAATTGATAATGACAAATATTGACCACTATCGCTTACACAATAATACCATGTTTTATTATCATGTTTGCAGTTCCGTGGGGCACAAAATGATCAATATGTTCACAGATATTTTTCAGCGTTCTACAAGGCGCCCAGAATGTTGGGTTAACAGCTCCTCACTTAGAAGCCATGGCCTGTGCTAGAGCCTCCGCTGGTTCTATATTCGCAGTACTAGATCGAAAGCCTCGCATCGACAGCCTCTCCACTGAGGGCACTAAACCTGAACTAAATGGAGATTTGGAGCTCAAGGACGTGTACTTCAAGTATCCGGCGAGGCCAGATGTCCAGGTAATATTGAATCGAGATGAAACTGTTGAGCAATGTTTGTAGGTCGTTATAGTAGTTAGCATTAAAAGCCTTAGCATGCTTGCCTGAGCTAGTATGGTGCATTAAGTTCTAAGTCCACAACGCTTGGTGTGATACTGGCAGAATTTGATGATACTATCGATATTTTTATTTTATTTTCATAATTGTTTTATTAACCGACTTTAAAAAAGGAGGAGGCCATTTTCGACTGAGTGAACCGATTTTCTCTCGTCACTCGCCATCACATAAATGACTACAATGTAAAGTCTACAACCACAGGTGCTAAACGGTCTCTCGCTCAAGATAAACCGCAACGAGACAGTCGCGCTAGTGGGTTCGAGCGGCAGCGGCAAGTCGACCGTGCTGCAGCTGCTGCAGCGTATGTACGACCCGGACGCGGGATCCGTCACCGCGTCCGGCCACGACCTGCGTAATGTGAACGTGCGCCACTACCGCGGGCACATCGCCGTCGTGGGGCAGGAGCCCGTGCTGTTCGCGGGCACCATCAAAGAAAACATTCGGTAAGTCAAACATATAAACCTTTTTTTCCTCCCATTTATCTTTAGTCTATCGAATTAAAATAAAATACAAATTTGGCAATCCTATTGCAAAGGCCTTTGTGTATATTGCATGGGAGATGGTGCTCACTTACCACTAAGCGACCCACCAGCAGCTGGTGATTACTATCTCCTTTGCTTAAACAGGTTTAAAGAAATTTGACTCAGTCTTATAGTTAATTATTTCATGATTTCTTTTTCAGGATGAGTAATCCATCTTGTACTGATGAAGAAATAATAGTAGCAGCAAAGCAAGCTTACTGTCATAGCTTTATCAAGAATTTGCCCAATGTAAGTAACTTAACATAATGTAGCTTGTGTCCCAGCAGTGGGAAAAAAATGTAGACTGACGATTATACTTAGTCTGGCCATAAATACTGTTACACTTAATTATAAAAAAATATTACATTTGAATTTCGAATCTGTC
>NC_052128.1:2646083-2648578 GCF_012273895.1 Zerene cesonia | reverse complement strand
TTTTTTAGTTTAATTTCAATATTTTTCAGCTTCCTGCTCAATTTAACTGAATTAAGACTGTGTAAAACTTGGCGTCTTGCTGTAAATAAAACGGTAAAAGTAAATCTTAACCTAAAAATATTTCGAACTAAGATATCGAAGGTGTTGTTTAGTTTAATTTCAATATTTTTCAGCTTCCTGCTCAATTTAATTGAATTCTGTTATGGAAAGAAGCAGTGACAGTGAGGAAGAGCGCAATGTTACTCCCACTAAAAAAAGAAAGCTGCATTATGAACAAAAATATTCACACTTGTGGGAAAAGGACCAAAAGTATTCAGGTTGGATTAAAAAAAGCAACAAAGGAGATTACTATTTTTATTGTAATTCATGTAAGTGTGACTTGAGATGTGGTGGAGGTAAAAGAGTTTTGGAGAAGCATGCAGAATCTTTTAAACATAAGAATAATGTTAAAGGTTGGTGTGGTCTACTGGTGTGTTTTTTTATGTTTTAAATTATTTACTTACTTTTCCAATAAAGTGTAAGAAAGAACTAGGTTCTAAGTTCAGAATAATGTTAATATACCTTTACTTTATTATTGTCATTAGTGAATGTAAGTTTATTTAATTATCAGATGTGAAGGATTATGGTTTCAGTTTCAGTATTCAGGATATTTTTTTCTACAGCTAGAGCCAGCCTGCATGATAAAAATAAGCGCAGTCCTGTTAATGCGTTTATTTTTACTTTCAGGTGCAATACTTCAACCTACTATTATTTCAATGTTGCCTGAGTCTGCATCAAAGTCATTCACAGATAAAATTAAGTCTGGAGAAATAAAGATGGCATGTTTCCTAGCAGAGCACAATCTACCATTTAGTTTAGCAGACAGTCTAAAGGATCTTGTACAATCAATTGCCCAAGATTCAAAGCTTGCATCAGAATTAACTTTTGGAAGAACAAAGGCACATGCTATTGTTACAAATGTTACTGGTAAAGTAGCTGAAAACAAATTAATTGAAATGTTACAAAAAAATAAGTTTTCACTGATAGTTGATGAGAGCACAGACAGATCATCAACTAAACATTTGGCACTTATTGTAAGGACTGCAGTTGATTTTCATGTTGAAGATAGTTTTCTATGTCTAATACCAGTTGTTGACGGTACAGCTACAGTCTTACATAATGCATGTACAAAATATTTTGAAGAAAAGAATATTCCATTCAAAGAAAATATGATTGGATTTGCAGCTGACGGAACTAATTCCATGTTTGGACAACATCATTCTTTGTCTACATTGTTTGCAAAAGATTCCGAATCTGTTTCTAATGAAATGCATATGTCACTCTTTTCACCTTTGTGCCTCATATGCTTGCAAAAAGTTACCACGAGGTGTGGAGGACTTTGCTCGTGATGTTTACAACTATATACAGAATAGTCCAAAACGCATTGGAGACTACAAAGAGTTTCAATGTTTTGACAAACATTGAAACTCTTTGTAGTCTCTACCAATTTACATTAAACCATTCAAACTATTACACCCTGCCCAAACAAGGTGGCTGTCCTTGTTACAAGTTGTAAAAAGGCTTCTAGAACAACTACCAGCATTGAAATTATATTTTCAAAGTGCTGTGTTAACTGACAGATTGCTTGCAGCTCAGTCAATCCTTGATAAATGTATGGAACCAACCACAGAAATATATTTAGAATTTTTAAATTTTGTGTCGCCATACTTCAATGATTTGAACAAAGAAATGCAATCTGAAAGCCCAAAACTCTACTTGCTATATGAAAAAATTTTTATAACCTACAAGACCATAATGGAATGTTTTTTTAAAACCAGAATATTTGGAATTAACTGAACAGGAAAAAACAAGCATTCATGTCCATGTGACAAAGTTGCAGCATTGGAAACAAAAATATTGAATATTGATTTTGAAAAAATTGAAAACCATTTACCCCTGGAAGACATCTACTTAGGAGGCAATGTTACTGCTTTAATTTCAATGAACAAAAACAATATGCATCCAGATCAAATAAGACAGTTAAGACAAAAATGTCTTGAGTTTTACATTGAAAGTCTTATTCAAATAAAAAATCGCTTCCCTTTTGAAGATGAGCACAGACAAAGGTTGAAAAATTTAAGGTTTTTAAACCCTGACACATTGCTGGACTCAAATTTAAGACGTTCTGTACCGTCTATAGCTCATTTAGGGCAAATGTTTCCAGGTAATAATCATTAACTTCAAATATTTTATTTAAAAGTTGAGTCTGTGTCTTATTTAGTTTTCAATTAATAATTTATTTTCAGGATTATGTCCAACAAATTTGACAGAATTAGACCGGGAATGGAGAACGCTAAGAAATACTAATCTTCCATTTCAAGAGGATCAGCTAATCAAAGCAGATGAGTTTTGGCGTCATATTTCAAAAATAAGAAAAGGCGACTCGTCTCAAATGTTTCCTTTACTGGCCCAATTTGCGCAAAATTTATTAGTATTGCCACATAGCAGTGCAAATG
>NC_052128.1:2640205-2645983 GCF_012273895.1 Zerene cesonia | reverse complement strand
GGGGGGGGGGGCAGCTGCCCTCCCCTGCCCCTCCCGGGATGCGCCCATGCTGGCAATAATTTAAGGTATGTGGACCTAAACAAAATACATGCAGAGTTAGGAGTTACTTTGTCAGAGCTTACCTGGATTTCATGATATCACAGAAAATTAAAACCATACAAGATATTAAAAAAAGATCCAGAGTACCAGGATGCTTTCAAGAACTTCGACAACATCGAATTAATTGAAAATTTAAATCATCAACAAATCATCTTTAATTATTTAGATATTTATATGCAATGTCTACAATGTCCCTAATGTAATTGATGTTGATGCCGCTAGACTTCAAATATTCATCGACTCGTACACAGTCTCCGATGTAAACGAAGCTTTTGACCGTTAGGAGTTGCGAAATTTTGACGCTAGCAACCTACAACGAAAACGCTGGAAAACGCAAGTTTAAATATTTATAAAAAACTATTGAAAATAGTAATCAAAAACCTTTTATACTCATAACCATTAATCATTTATTAAACTTACTATATATATACTTATATGAAATAAACAGATATCATAAATATTTTTAGCAAGTATTGAAAATAAAGTTTTTATCAAAATAAGGCACATTTCTCTAGTACTCAGCCGTCAGTACTCAGTACTCGGCCTTATTGCTACCAGTAGTCAGCCTCTCTTGAGATCAATAGTTTTAAGCTTAATTATCTAGGAACTTATTAAATTTTCTTAAATAATAAGACCTGAGTAGGTTCTCTAATATCACAAGAAACTAAATAAACTTATACATCATTAAAATCAATATTTAAAAAAATCTTAAGATCTTCTTCGTTCTAAAGGTTTCTCTACGATTAGCAATTTCTTTCAGAATTAGGTACATTTTCTTTATTAGTTTCTTTTGACGGAGCTCCAGGTGTTATCAGTATATCACTGAGGATTTTTATCTTATTTGGTTTAGCTATCACTAAATCACCGTTAGTCTGTTCTGTTTCTTCTGCTATATCATTCACATCGGTTAAAATTCTATTCATTACTCTAGAAGTTGTAGTTTTCTTTATTGGTGACGGTATAAGGGTATTTCTATGATTTAGTGCAATTCTGACAAAAATGTGAGAAAGTTTTCAATTCCTTATTTTTAACTTTTACGAGAATTGGTATTAAGAACATAAACTAATTATGTAATTTATACAACATTATACGCATTATATATGTAGATATTGACTGATGAAATTCTGTACTTCTGATGGTAATGAAAACAGTGGAGTTGGTAATGAAATTGGGGACTAAGGTAATGAAACAAAATGGCTGGTAATGAAATTAGTCTAAATAAAAAATACTGGATTATATCATTAGATGAAGTAAATAAAATCACGTAAATTTTACACAATAAGAGTTTATTTTTTAAAACATAACAAAAAAATATATATATTCAGTCTCCTATCGCAAATCAAACAAGTTTTGTTATCTAATCAGTCATGTCTTACTTAAGAAGCTACGAGTTGAATTAAATATAAAATTATAATTACTTAATGTAACGTAATTATATAAATTATGAAACATAACTATCCTGCCTAATAATATCTGCTTTATAACGTACTCATTCAAAATCACTAAAGTTATAGCAAGCTCTTGTTTCTTGTCGAAACATTCAAAAACTGTTACATTTTTTTTATTGATAAAAATATTAATTTTAAAACAGGGCAAATAATCTCTCTTACGAAAACAAAATAAAAAAAAATATGAAAAAGCCATAAGTATGCTTAAAAAAAACTTCTCAGTTCTACATTACTAACAATGTCAATTCTTTGGGTTTAGTAAATTAAAAAATATTCCCATCATCAGAATCATCAAAAAATGAGGTAATGCGTGATTTTTTCTTTACAATTCTGACTTCTTCTCTTATGTTTCTTCCACTGCTACTATCATCTGAATGGTCAAAAAAATTTGTCATCATTTTTCTATCCTTTTTGAGTGTTTTTCTTACATTGACACTTTCTGAAATATCATCGGGATTATTTTGTTCTTTTCCTTGTTCTTTTACCGTGACTTTTCCAGAAACAAACTTTTGAAAATCAAGTTGAAAATTGGTATTTGCTGTTTTCTTCATTTCGTTGCCAATGAAAGAAGTGTTGGTCCAATGTACTTTTACGTCAGATAGTATGGTAATTTTGTTATTATTTGGGGCTCTATTTGATGAATTTTTCATATTTTGTGGTGTTCCAGTGGTTAATCTATTTAGGATTTGATTAGTTGGGGTAGGTGTTCGAGAATTTGTCACTTCTCGAAGGACTTCGTCCGTCGTGTTTTACGTTTAAAAAATCTTGTAGATGTTCAGAATCAACATTTTCATAAAGGCAAGGTAAGTTCATGAATCCAAGATGGTAGTTATGTGTACATATTTCACCGTTTTCACACAAGAAACAACTTAGTTTTCGGAAGGTTATTCGAAGCCTGTTAGATGACCAAAGCACTTGATGCACAGACATCGTTCCAAGAAATCCTTGAACTGACGAGGGAAATTTTCTGTCTTCAATATCTTGTCCTGAGACGGATAAAAGTTTGACATTCTTTACCTTGCCTTGAATGAGCTCCCAAAAGTCTTTCATTGTGCCAATGTCATTACCAAATTGTACGATTTTATCTGCGGTTCTCTTCAGGACAGCACCAACTCCATCTGGCGCTCCTTTGCCGTGTCCAGCCTCTAAATAGTTCCACGTTATAAAGTTTAACTCTGGAAAATCCTGTTGCAGTTGACTAATAACGAAGAAAATGTAGCGATTCCCATATTGACTTGAAGGGCTGTCAGATACGAAATGTACTGTATCTATATATGGTGATATTTCTCTTACATAACCTAATAGTGGTATGAGATGTGCCCATATAGCACTTGCGTCATGTCTATTATATTCACTGATACTGCAAACGCTGTATGGCTTCATGATTCCAGTTTCTGGATCGATTAAGTACGCAACCGCAGTATGCAACGTTATTTGCAATCGACTGCCACCGAAATGATAGCTTTGTATCTCCTCATTAAACTTGACAGAGTAATTTTCGGAAAAATCAATGTGTAGCATAACCTCCTTGGTAGTCATAGTCGCTTTCAGAGATTTAATGCTCTTGTACTGGACAACGATGTTAGTACAATGTTTAAAGTATGATTTTAGAGAATCTTCCAATTTTTTTATAACGTTTCGTGGGTAATCTTGTAATCGAGTTTTTACGGTAACAATTTTTGTTTTATCTTGGCCTTTGACATTGTAGGTTTCTTTTTTTGCGCACCACTGATAATAGTTTATTTTCTCTTCATTGCTAAATTCTTCATAGGTAATTACTCTGTTTCGACATACCTCACATGTTCGATTTAAGCATTCTTCATTGTGTATATCACAGCACAAGCTTTCCAATATAGTAGTTCCATTTGCCTCTTTAGTGATTTTTTTCTTGTTAAGACTTTTGACTAACAAATCAAAATTTACGTGTATTTTACAAGCACATGTATTACGATCAGATTCTTTAGGGTAGAGGATCCAAAATGGTCGATATTTCCAGAACGTAGAATATCCAATATTACTGTTTTGAACGTGCATAAATTTTTTGTGGAGGTTGGTTAATGTGTCCGATAAATATCGTTTTTGTTTTTTTTGTCCATTACGTGTGATAAATTCTTTTTTATCAGGAGAAATTTTAGTATTACTGTCATCTTCGAAAAAATCTTCTACGTCTTGTTTCAATTTACTCTCTGCATCCATGTTTGATTCATTGCTGTGTTTGTCTCGCACTGTAAATTTCGACATTTTACCTAATATCTTGTGCTTCTTGAAACGGTCTTTGTCCCGCATGACTATATCGCTAAACTCTCGCTTTTCCTTCTTTCTTAAAACTTTAAACCCATCTCTTAAATTGTTCGATATGATTTCTCCAAATAATATTTTTTTCTTTACTTCTTCTCGTTTGTCTTCGTCTATTGATTTTATCAAATTATCCACTTTCTTGCCTGTTGATGGCTTTTGTTGGTTTGCTTGTATTCTTCGTTGTTTATGTATTTGCCTTATCAACATTTTTCTCATTTCATCCTTTTCTTTAATAATTTTTTCCTTTTCCTGTTTCAGTTGACCAATTTCTTTCTTGTAAATATAACGAAGTCTTCTTATTAACTTATCCTTCTTTTGACACCGTTTGCAGTTTATGTTAGACACCTCTACTGATTGATGTGATGGGCCTTCTAATGGGTCTTGTTCAGCTACATTTTCTTCTCTATCACTTGTTGGAGGTGAATTATCAATCAGCATCTGTTGTATTACTCTTTCTTTTTTCTTTTTCTCTAAATAACGCTTACTGTTTTCGTTCCATTTTTTTCTTTGAAGTCTTTTTTCCCTTGGTGTCATTTTAGCAGCAGATTTTATTTTATTTTGTTCTTTTCGTTTCAAGTATCTCTGTCTCTCTTTTTCTTTCTGAATTGCATATTTCTCGGGATCGTTTTTAATTTCCTCGTATTTTTTCCTTTTATGCAGCCTTGCTTGAGCAAGCTTTTCTTCGCGAGTTTTTTTAGTTTTAGTTCTAGCCATACTTGTTTCCTGAAAAGGATAATATTTGTTAGAAACCTTACTTATAATGAAATCTTATATTAGACTGTAAAATACTAAGCGGACACCGGTGTCCGCTTAGCATTAGAGTTTTTTTTAACATACCATAAACTAGTGCTTGATTGCGATCCCACCTGATGATGGTAAGCAGTGATGCAATCGTTGATGGTGAGGCGCACTAGTTTATTAAGAGCCTATTCACTCTAGCCTTGAAGACACCCAAGTTATAATCGGACGGGAAGACCGCAGCAGGTAAATTATTCCAGTCCTTCGATGTACTGGTTTGGTGTACTGTTATTAGATACACAATTGAAAGACAATAGGTGTGAGGACACCGGTGTCCGCTTTGAATTTGACAGGATAATAGGTTTAAATAGAATATCACATCGAACAATATAAAAAAAATCATTACCTTAATTTTAGTCTCATTACCCTCACCTTCAAAGCTGAAGGTAATCGATGGTAATGAAAGTGAGGGTAATGAATTTTGAAACTATTTTTTATTTTACTCTGCATTTTATCGATTACAGTATGTAATGATAATAATAAACATGAACATACACTATAACAATTGCTTTAAGAGCATTTCTCAAAATAAGTGTACCGTTGCTTGGAAAATATCCTAATATGAAAACATTTAAAAATACCTGATTTCTTTATTTTAAGTTATAGGTAATTTTTTAAATATTACAAATTTAGCATTTGTTTTCAGATATAAAGAGTAAATAAATATCAAAATCTATTAAAACAAACCCGAGGCGGAGAAAAGTTCTTATTTTGTTACCTTCCCTTGTTGACGTAAATCCTATGTTGAAAGCTATTATAAGATTTTTTTTGTGGTTAAATGGGATAGTAAAACATCATATAATTCACATTTCAAAAAATCAGTCTTTATTAACAAAAGAATATTAAATTATAGGCGGTAATCATTCCTTTACGTTACTATTCGGCCACAACTCGTGGTTAACATTACATTATTGACATTATTTTATATTGTATTTAAATTCTGTAGACATACATAATGTAAGAACTTATTATATAATTGAGTTTTTATTACAAAAACATATTAATACCAATAAACATATCCATAAAATGAAGAAATAAGCGTCCGCTTTTATGGGACAGTAACAAAAAGGTAAAACTGGTAACAAAATAGGATTTCTTAAGCCTAGCACTCACAGCAGTGCAAATAATCATTCTG
>NC_052128.1:2638307-2640105 GCF_012273895.1 Zerene cesonia | reverse complement strand
AGCATTTCTCAAAAAAAATGTACTTTCTATCTTAATCTCTGTCCCACATTTTAAAATATTTTTTCCTACATATAAAATAGATAATTACCAGTTTCTTTTAATTTATATACTTAGTAAGTTAATTTAACTTAGTAAAAAACAATTGAAAATCACAAATAAATTAATAATTTATTTACAATAAACATATTTTTATAATCAGTCTAATCTAGTTGTATGAAAAATGAAGTGTCCCAATTTCGTACCTTCCCAAATAATCGATTATATTTCTTAGTACTTCTGGCAATTGTAGAAATACCGAATTTATTTATTTTGATCACAATATTGCAATTAACTTATAAGAAAGTATTTTGTCGTATTACAGCAAATATATTTTATAAATATTTTTTTATAGTAACGCGTAAAGTTCCTATTTTAAACTCCTCTTTTGTGACCGTATTTAAAAAAAATAAACGGGTTGATTTAGTATGAAACATGTTTTAGAGTAGTGGCAACATTGGCTAGATGGGCATCCATCTTAGTTGCGTTATGACAATTCTTTTACGTTCCATACGCGAACAGTGAAGGTTGGCTATTGACTTACTGGTCTCGAAAAATTCCAAACTTTGTTACCCGCCAAATACAGGTAAGCTTTAATATTATTATCATTTCTTATATTAGAACCATAAAGCTCTCAATCTTGATTTCGTGAGTAAAATTATAAACGAATGCTAGTATTTGTTATATGTGTTTACAATATTAATAATTTATTGAACTTGATTTGTTACTTGCTTTTTTGTTACTTTTGAGTGGTAACGTATAAATGGAAAATAAAGTAACAAAATAGGAAATTGTTAGGCAGAGTATTGACTATCGGATTATGAATAACATTATAACAAAATTTTAATTTAATAAAATATTTAATGTTAGTAATTGAATGGGAGCTTTGTGCATTTGTTACTGTCGTGTTTTAAAAAAATAGATAAAATATATTTTTTTTTTTGAGATATTATATACTCAAATTGGCTACTACTACTCACTTATCACATCTTTGTCAGAAGAAAAATCCTTGGGTGTCAATCAACCATTAGGTAATATCAGTTGGTAATAAACAAATATATAGCACGATTCTCAGCTCACTCTCAGAAATATGGATGGATTTCAGCGAAACCCGTCCAGTAGTTTTGTAATTTTGGACTTCGCTGAAATTTAGTAAATAGATAGCTTAGGCACAAAAATAACACATACTTGCTTTACTTTCTAACAATGCGGCTAGTATTAATTATATAAAAAGTGGTGGACTACTTCTATTTTTTGATCCGAATGAAATTATTGTTTTTGCGATTAATAACAATGTTTCGTGTGACTGCTTATTGCACGTATATGATTTTAAAAATGCTTTGGTGTTGGTATGGTAACTTTAAGGTTATTGGGTTATATTTTACAGCTTCAAATTAAATATGCCTCTTACACCGGCTGAAAAAATGAGGCGCTACCGGGAGAGGTTAAAAGAAAATCCCGAAAAGATGGAAGAACAGAGGAAAAAGAACCTAGAAAGAATAAAATCGAAGTATGTGTACAAAAAAGTCAAAGATATGACAGAAAAAGAAAAGAAGATACAAAGAAAAAAGTGGCGGGATCAAAAAAGGAAGACAAAGCAAGAAACGAAAACGCTAAAAGATACAGATACCGTTTTGGAAAACGAAAATCTCGAAAGTAATCTGATTCCAGACAATTTGCGAGTAACAATCAACCGTTTAAAAAGAAGTAGAAACATGTATAAAAGACAGTGGAACAATGCTCAAAATCGAATAGAATACTT
>NC_052128.1:2633729-2638207 GCF_012273895.1 Zerene cesonia | reverse complement strand
AGAAAACGGAGAAACGAAAAATGCGTTGGTGGATGAAAGAATTATACCGAAAAAGAATGCAGTATGGAGTGACACTTATTAGAGATATGCAGTTCGAAGTGGTAGAAGACACAATAAAAAACTTTACAAGAATGTCGACAGAAGATTTCCATTTCTTGAGACACTTGATAGAGCCGAAGGTAAAAAAAATGGACACCCGGTTTCGCGAAGCTATTACAGTGACTGAAAGGCTGACTATTACTTTGAGATTTCTTGCCACTGGAGACTCGTATACAAGCTTGCAGTATCTGTTTAGAGTTTCAAAGCAATCTATATCTAGGATAGTCCCAGAAGTTTGTGATGCTATCAGTGAGGTTTTAAAAGATTGGGTAAAGGTAAGTGAAAAACGCAATACTATTTTACATTTATTATGAAAAAAACTAAACTTAAAAAAATAAGTTGAACGGTTTTATATTGCAGATAAGTGTACTAAAAGCTAAAAAATAATTTCTTGATACTTTCACAATTTGTATTTTAGTTTAATCAATGCGTAATGACTGTATCCATGAAATTATTTTTTAGCTTTTAGTACATTTATCTGCAATATAAAACCGTTTAACTTAATTTTGTTTTATATATTTTATTTTTAACTTTAAATGAAATTACTTATTTCTCGTTCTCTTGAGTTGACGTACTGGCCAAAGAATTCGTATTTGCGAGATTTTGAGGCTCTTGTATGGTGTTATACCCATAAAATTGACTATATCTACCTAAATCGGCTTCAAAAATAATATTGTTTATGGCTTGTTTCACATATATTAACGTATGCTGGTCATATTTTCTTAACTCATTCGCTATATGCTGGCCATAACTGAAATATGAATCTGTAGCTTGAGACGTTTCCGTTAATATTTTAAACGCTTCTGTCAACATTTTATCGTCCTCATCATCTGTTTTCCTTTTCTTCGATAACTTTTTTTTTTTCGGTGATTTTTGAATAGTATCTTGTGTTAGTTCTTGTGTATTACACTCTTCTGGGGTATTTTGGGAAGACTCGCCATCATTTTGTAATGTAGAGTCCTGAAATATGAACGTGCATTTAATTCACGTTGTATTTTATATTTATGTTACAGATCCCCACATCCGAGGAAGATTGGTTGGAAATTGCTCAAGAATTTCAAGAAAAATGGGATTTTCCTCATGCTATAGGCGCCATGGATGGAAAGCACGTAATGATACAAGCACCTGGTAACAGCGGCACGGAATATTACAACTACAAACACTTTTTTAGTATCGTACTGTTCGCTCTCGTAGACGCGGCCTACTGTTTTAGATACGTTGACATTGGTTCCCAGGGGAGACTTTCGGACGGGGGGATTTTTAAACGCACTTCATTATACAAGAAACTCGAAGAAAAGTCCATGAAAATACCTCAGCCATCGATACTTCAAATACCATATACCCTCAGAGTTCCATATGTTATTCTGGCAGACAAAGCATTTGCACTAAACGAATACACAATGAAACCGTTCCAAGGGGAGCCAGAGAGGGGATCTCTAGAAAGAATATTTAACTATCGTCTGTCAAGAGGACGTAGAGTGGTGGAAAATGCTTTCGGAATAGCAAGCTCGGTATTCAGGGTTTTACGGAAACCTATGTTACTATCACCCAATAAAGCTACAAAAGTAGTTTTAGCTGTTATACATTTGCACAATTTTTTGCGAAAAAGGTCTAGCCAGAAATACACACCACATGGATCTTTAGACACGGAAGCAGAAACTGGCATCACACCAGGTAGTTGGAGAAATGAGGGTGAACATTCATCATTACTCGATCTTACTAACGTACCACGTAGAAGTGGGAATGACGCAAAGGAAATACGTTTACATCTCGCCCAACATTTTGCAATTAACGGAGCAATACCTTGGCAAAATAGATACTGAAAATTAGTAACATTTACCTGCGAAGCGCTTGTTGTATCATTCGAATTCGACGTATTATTACCATTGTCTGGCATTGTATCTATTGTACTATTGTACTATTAGGTGTACATTTATCTTGCATGAAGCTAAAGTCTTCAAAACCAAACCATTTTGATATGTAAATACTGTCCCGACAATACTGTGAACAATCAACCAACAAAATTTTAAAAATATACGTAAATTTTAAATTTTTATTTATATCTTCTAACATTCCTACAATAGAGTAAATAGACAACGGATAAACGTACTTATAACACTGTTATTTTAACTGGGCACTTCTAGTTCAAATAGATGTTGTGTAAGATGGCTTGAGAAAAAATAGGTACCTAGTTATTAAAGAGATTGCACAAAAAGAATTAGAAATTGTTTGTACAAATTTCTAATTCTTTTCAGCCATCTTACACAACATCTGTTTGAACTAGAAGTGCCCAGTTAAAATAACAGTGTTATAAGTACATACTAATAGATAAATTACTGGGTGGGAATCGAACGCACGACCTCACGTTTCACAGCCGACTCTTCAACCAACTACGCCACGGAGACTGTCAAAAAACTACCCTATATAAAACTGTTTTTTTAGTTTTAAGAAAAAATCTAAGTATATAATATTTACCAGAGCCAGTGGTTTGGCTTTTAGATATTCTCCATTTTTCTCTTCTGTATGATGAAAGGAGCACAGTCATTTTTTTTTTAACTCCGGCACGGGGACTCCCATTTCACTACTGATTTCTCTCCAAGCATCTTCTCTAAGCGATTTATTATGATACGAAGAACTTGTGGTATTCCACAGTAGATCTTTCGTACCATACAGTTGTATTAATTTACGGCACCTTTGGTTATCCATTATAATCGGAGCGCAACAAACACAAAAAAATACAAGCGTCCGTCTCAATTGGCGCGCGCGCCACGATTGATGCGTGGTAAAAAACCGACGACGGATCGCACCGCTCCGCGTTCGAGCGCTCCAACGAACACATTGGCGCGCGTTCCAAAATGGTAACAATTTCGCGCGGCTGGAACGCGCGCCAATGTTCGTCCTTTTGGAGCGCATAATGGATACGCGGCTTTAGAATATTTAAAATAAAGTTTGAAGGGATGCATTTCATGATACATAATCCATTGCATTTTTAACCACTCCACTTTACCTTTATCTATAGCAATTTTTCTGTTAGTAATGTTTTTTTCTAAAATTTTACAAGAAAAAAATAAATCTTTATTCATTGATACTATTTTAAATGGTTTATTCTTTCTAGCGGCTAAAATGACCTGTTCCCAATCTTTAAGTACAAAAATGTTTTTGAAAAACCTCTTTTTCTTTTCAATAAGGCCAAAGTCTTGATCACAAGACATGTATGAATGACCACTTACTAGAAATTTATGGTCAATTTTAATTGTAGTGTATTCAGAACTAGAAACAATGTATTGGCAGAAAAGGGCCATCTTAATATTGCGGTTTTGGCCGCCACATTGATCTGAGAACATAATGAGATGTTTACATTTTACAATATGTTTGAGAAAGTATAATATGCAGGATGCTATTTCTTGGGGCCCACGTGATGCTACACTTTCATCCCATGTAAACATAAACACATCATCATTTTTCATGTTATGTATCCCAAGGCAGTATGTCCAGAGTTGTCGTTTATAATAACATATGCCTGTGCTGATAACAGGGGTTGGAAGGGTTTTCATTAGATCAAAAGATATTATGCAGACATCTTCGTCTTCTTTATATAACTCTACATCCTTCTTGACCCCTTCTCTAGCTACCTCAGCTTTTAGCAGATGTAATTTTTGATCTTGTTCTAATCTTACTTTTTCTACTTCATTAGTACAAGCTTTTAATTTAATAGCAAATGCATCACACCTCTTACAAGAATCAGTAATTGGTGCATGAAAACTCAAATTGAACTCCTCATTAAATACTTTACTAAAAATGAATTTTGATGTAAGATTTGAAACCTTTTCAGTATAAAGGGAATAAAGAATACTTAAATTTAAATCTGGTGCTAAATATTTACGGTTTACTGACTTATGTAAAGAATAATGAGACTCATATGAGGGGATAGAGTTGATAAATTCTTTTATTTGTTGTATTTTATTGTCAGGAGTTTTATTAGCAGAAACAGAGTGACCTCTTCTATCTAATGGAGGTGTAGATACGGAAGCTTTATTTTTTAATAATCTATTTATTCTTCCATCGGAAACCGCATAAGTATTTTTAAAAAAGCTTTTACACACTAAAACCTCTTTCCCATCACAATCAGAAAGGTAGTAGTGCCTTGTATTTTGCCTTCTTGAATTTTCATTTGTCATATAGGTACGAGACTTAGAAACTACTTTAATAAGTGAAAACATATAGGATGTTTGCAAGTCAAAATTTGCCAAATCATAAAATTCTTTAAATAGTTTTCTTTGTTGCTCAACATTTATTTTTAAATTACATTTATTTTGACATGCACACAATCCTACCTTAGGCGTTTTAGCAGGCACCGTGACTCCCTTGTAGTTTAAATA
>NC_052128.1:2630221-2633629 GCF_012273895.1 Zerene cesonia | reverse complement strand
CTTCCCTCCATCAATATACTCCCGTGTGGTTTGTGCCCTCAAATAATGGCTTTCGATCTTTGGTATGCTCTTTATGTGAGGCCATCAGCGCAAAAGTGGCCTAACCTTGAGATAGGTACATTAGAGAAATAAAAAATACTTAGGTAGACTTGATTTGTGAATTTGATTTATGATCAACAATTGGATACTAATGTAAACTGTGATGATTTTCTTGTTGTTTATCTTGATTGCCTTTGTTATAACATTTAAATTTGTTAAAAAAATTACTTTTAAGTAGTATTTTTGAGGTTTGGGCCACTTTTGTATTTTGGTTCAGGATTTATATTTTAATTAAATACAAGGTTAGGCTAATATTAAAACAAGGTATATCACTAGACATCGGATTATATGCACTATCAAAATGCTAAAATATGCATGCAAATATGCACTAAAAAAGGGCGAAATATGCACAAAATATGCACAATAAAAAACCATTTATAGTAAGTAATTTCTAATCATTAATTAGAATTTACGTTTATTTATATTTTAATTTTTATACATTATACATTGACATATAAATCTGTGACATTATAATCAAAAGAGACAGCAGACAACCTATAATAGGTAATGTTTATTTATTATAATTTTTGTGACAATAAACAATAATATATTTTTCCAGATTTTCTATAGCAAACTTGTGACGTTTGTCACTTAATATCAATTTATAGGCAGAAAATGATTCCTGCAGAGACCTCTTCAGGAAGAGTTTGTCCGCTGCCGTTGATAAATGCATCGATTTTTCTTATTCCATCAAGATCAGGGTTTTTATACAATACTGCATTTAATTTGCCACGAACCTTTTGCGATATCGCACGGTGAGAATAAAAGTGACCTAATGCGAAATTCTTGATTTGTGGGAATCATCAAAATAGTATTCAAGATTTACAGACCTATTTATTAATTATGTCATAATTTGTTCACGTGCATAGTTTCCTACGATATTATATTTTTATATGTTTTTAGATGTTGTATCCCACCTATACTACTCAGAAAAAAATACTGAAATTACTTTTAAATAAATAAAAAAAATTTTTGAAAATTACCATCTGATATAGTGTCACTTTAGTACTTAAAATTTGCAAATGTCTCTGACCTGTTCGGGAATGTGTCGCTTTATTATTTTTTTATTATTCACGCATCGCGACTTAATCTGAATTATGTCGATTTAATATTATAATATTTACTGAAAATAGCACAATGAAACCAAATAAAATACGAAATTTAATAATTTTTTGAAATTATAGTGGTTACGATTATAGGCAAAATAAAAAATATGAAGGATTTTTCGAGTATTATCTTATTATTTATATTTTTATTTTTATTTATCAAATACAATTAGGTTAAATATTTTTAACAAAAATATAAGTCTTCAATAGGAACTCAATTATCAAATCTTACGTTTTAAAATTATACAATCGAAAAACAAGAATACCATATAATAAAAAATACATAAATATTTATTAGATAATTAATATATCTTCAAATGAAATACTAAAAATATCTTTAAAATCCGACTTAACTAAAGTCATTTATAGCTTTAATTTGTAAGTTTATAGTTTTTCAAATTTTTGAAATAACTTATATGACATGCAGGTATCAAATTTGAAGCCATTTATATCCTTTCTTGAAACTTAAAACTTTAATATCACTCGAAGTAACATCATTTTATTGGTGTTTTCATTGAAGTTATATCCCCATTGTTCTTGCAATCCTTTTGTGTTATAAATAAAGTATTATCCAATTTTTTCACTTAGAAATTTAAGACTTATCAACGGATTTTAAGCGCGATTTATTCATTATTTTACTAACCTGACGTTTCGAACACTTTACAGCGAGCGTGGTCACGGGGAGACAATTCTTTCACTAGGAACGATTTTCTATCTTTTCTTGCACATTTGATTATTTTTTTGTTCATCGGCACAGTTGGAATAAAGAGTAATGTGCATCTTTTTATTTGCATTTTAAAAATTTATGTGCTTTAAACAGTCACAAGACATTATCTCATTAACTCCTCTTTGAGCCTGTGTCTCGTCCGAAAAATAATCTTATACATTGCCGTAAGCAGCTGCATTGTTTTTTCTTTAAGTTTTTTTTTTAGACGATCAATTTTTAGAGAATAACAGAATAAGATGGACTTAAGAGATTTGTCAGTTGGGGCAAGTTTGTAGGCTAAGCAAGTGACACATCTGTCCTTTTTGGGTTGACAAAAAGCAATATCAAAATTTGTATTCAATGTTTTGAGATATAACCAATATTCACATTCAACTCACTTCCTTTTGGTGTTAATTAAAATCCATTCAGAGATCTCTTACATTTTTACCCTTTGTACTCCATGGACTCCTTTATTAGCTCTCTCTGAGTAACGCACCTGTAACACCTCTAGTGTTACAAGTGTTTATGGGACCACTTAACATGAGGTGGCCACCTGCTCCTTTGCTTGCTTTGCCATAAAAAAAACCTCTTAAATAATGTGATACAATTTTAGATATGGGTATTGTGTACTTTTTATGTCTTCTAGAAGTTCAGGATCACTACGTTTCTATTTGTATGTTTCCCTCTGTTACCTCTCTCTAGAAATCTGACAATTGGTTTTCTTCTTATCTGTTATTAATTGCTGATCTATTATATACAAAGTAATAATGAAGAATGTTTTAAAGACACGAATTTTAATTGAATTTATAGTGAAATTAATTGTTTATTTGTCTAGGTCTTTAAGCATACAAGACTTAGTTGTCAAAAATAACTTTTCTCTCTGCATCTTGTATTCTATCAAAACATTTAAAATGGCATTAACAAATATCTTTAATTTCACGAGCAGCAACATACTTTTTACGTTACCGCTGTTTCTTAGGAATTAATTTTATTTTGTTTGCAATTACAAGAGTTCCTCAGACTTTTAATATATTTTCTTTTATCAAATTGTCCTTGTTTTGCCGCAATGGCGAGGACCTGGTTGATGAAGAAATGTGTTTTGTCTGTTATGGCTTATATAGGTGGGATCATCGTCGATTAAGTCTATTTCAATTTCATCAGCATTAGTCGTTGATATTTGATAATTAGGGCAATTTTGAATACGTAATGCTGAATTATTTCTATTTTTTTATGCATTTGACGAATTTGATGAAGTTGATCTTTAACTAGAACTCGATGAAGTGAAGAAGATCTTGATATTGGGTAAATTGATTCTTTGGTACTGCTTTACTTTGAAATGAAGTTAATGGTTCGTCGCTAATGGTGGTGAGGAAGGAGCTTCATTGTATATTTGATAAGTAAAAAGAACAAAAATAGATAGGTACCTAGTCTTGCCATAAATATTGTAATAAAGAAAAAAGAAAATTGTTAACTGCAAATAACATTTATTACTTTTAC
>NC_052128.1:2627412-2629221 GCF_012273895.1 Zerene cesonia | reverse complement strand
TTTTATATGTAGGAAAAAATATTTTAAAATGTGGGACAGAGATTAAGATAGAAAGTACATTTTTTTTGAGAAATGCTCTTAAGACTAAAAGTATGAAAAAAAAAACAATTACTTACGTCAAAAATTTGCTGAATGTAATGAAACAGAAATTGGTTGAAGCGCGTAGTTGTCGAACTTTTTTAACGGTCGCGAAAAAAATAGCGCACGTCCTGCCCCGTCTGTTGTTGCTGGCCGACTGATCGGCAAGTGCGGAGGCGGGAAGGGGTACTCGATCCAGGGACGATGTAATATACAGCACGCTGTTTGATATTTCAAGATAGGCTGAAGGTAATGTAATATTTTTTTACGACAAATTGCTTTTATCACAATGCATTCAAATAATAACAATATTATATCTTGCAAAATCATAATTCATTTCCTTATGATGTGCTTGAGGTTCCTCAAGTAAAAATTCGCAGCATAAACCTCTATGAATAATTAAATAAAAATGTTATTCTAACTCGCCACAACAAAGACACCGAAGGTAATGAAATTTAAGGTACTAAAATATTATTTTGAGTCATTAAATCGTCATGATTAATTTTAATTCTTCTTGCCATTAAAAGTAAGGCTACCCAATTATAGATAAAAAATATTGGTGGGCTATTAGGATGTTTAGATTCGCCAAAATATTCACGGACATGTGATTTGCACAAAATCAGAGAAGTACCCATAACGAGATGCTTTCGAACAAAAGGTGATACTTTCGGCGACCAAATTTGTAGCACAGAATCAGTCTTAGGTTTTTGATGACACGTCGGCTCACTTTTTGAGATCGGAGAATTGTCTCTGATAGGTACTAATATTAAATTATCACTGACTTCGAATGTACTTACATGAATATCATCGTCCAATAAATTGTTATTTTGAAAAGTGAGATCGTCAAGTGCTAGATTATTTAAAGTACTAGTATCAGTATGTAGTATTTCGGATTGTGATGTATTCATTCTGCTTTTATCATCTTCTTTATTGTCTATCCTAGTCCTATCGCTCTCTATTTCAGTCTTTTTTTGGTATAATTCTTCTTTGGCTCCACTTTTTTCAATTTCTTTGATAATAGGATTGGCATTCGTTAGTGTCAATCAAGGTTCTGTTCTTTCTAGGTTTTGTTCATTATCTTCAAATATTCTCTCTGTAGTATTACTGCATACTGAATTGTTTAATCCTTCAATTAGTTTCGCATTTTCAACAATTTCGAGTACAACATTCACATCAACACCTTTTGCGTTCAAATTATTGCCCAAATGCTTTATAACTTTTGACGCATTCTTATTCTCTAAAATATTTTGCACGCATTTAGAATAATATGCATTTGGATCAAATAGAAAAAGGCCACACTTACAGAATCCGTTTTTGATGGCTTCTTTCAGAGATTCTTTACTAAGTACTTTTTTAAGCAATGGACAAAATGAAGATTTAGTTAATACAGTATTAGCATTTTGTGGTTGTGAACACCAATCATGTACGGTTTTCACCCATTCAGATTTTAGTGGTTTAAAAACGCTAACATCTGCTGGTTGCATCATATGTCGCACCTCCGCTCAAATAGCGTCATAAGTCCAAAAAACAAATTGTCGAGTAAAATGGGTTTAAAGTTGCTCCTGCCTATTTTTTTTGCTTTTCGGGTCATAACTTAAAAAATAATGAAACTAGACTAAAACGTTCTTGAGCAAATTAATAGGATTTTAAAGGTCGATCAAGTGATATTTTTAATATTCCGAAAATCCTGAAAAAGTGTATGAAAAATTTTGAGTTAGGACACTATATAGA
>NC_052128.1:2625379-2626412 GCF_012273895.1 Zerene cesonia | reverse complement strand
TAGGTGTTGATATTTTTAAATCTATACATGAACATCAATTTGACCAAGGACCATTGAGTAATCATGTAGTTGATTTAAGGCGAGGTGAGTTCTAAGACTCGCAAATTTTTGGTTCGTTTTTTTCAATTTTTCTTATACAAAATGGAATAAATTTGATTAGAAAAAATATATATTAAAGTTGAGGATATTTACGAGAGACGTGAATTATTCAGTACACGATTGGATTAACTTTACTCGATAGAAAAAAATCGCAAAGTTGCCTCTTTTTCTACTTTTAATCCAATAATTTTATGAATACAAGCACATTTTAAACAAAAAAAATATACTATAATTTGTGTAATAGCTTGAACTAGCGATCTGAATGGTTTTTATATTTCAATTTACAAAATAATATTTAACAAAATTCTAAAATAACTACTTTCGAGCAAGTCGCCGGCGCGCGGGAGAGCGGGGACTGTTGTCAGTCGCGCTCGAGCGCTTTCGAAGGTCGGACTTGTGTCAAATTTTTGCCGCTCCGCGCCGCATTCGCGAAATATTCTTAAAACGTTCAGTTTGCATATTCTTTGTAAATATACCTGTACAAAACCTTTTGTAAATAGTTGTTTTTAGTAATTTTTAGTTTGTGTGATAATTAGAACATGGGAAACAAAAAAAATAAAAAAAATTTAACCAAATTGGCAAAAAGAAACCTCCGCCGAATAATTGCAGAAAGGATTAAAGAGTAAGTAAGACAACATTATCTTTTTTTCTTATGTTCGCTTTTATATGTGTAGAATTTTAGAGATTTTACAGCGGGCATTAAATTACAAAATAAGCACCTAAATAATTAGTTAATTATCGACTCGAAGCAATAAGATGAAATAATCCTAACATGATTGTAAGAAAATAGTTTTATCTACCTATTCACATAGATAAATCACTATGATATACTTCTACGGAAAACATTCTTTATGAAAGATACAAAAATAACCTTACATCTTCATGCCACAGAGCACAAATGTCAGTAGGTAAACTAATTATCGCAACATCTACA
>NC_052128.1:2607577-2624379 GCF_012273895.1 Zerene cesonia | reverse complement strand
TATTCCATTTTGTATAAGAAAAATTGAAAAAACGAACCAAAAATTTGCGAGTCTTAGAACTCACCTCGCCTTAAAGTTTCTTTTCTTTTTATCTAATAACATCAATAATTATCTTTTCACTTTTTTTTTTCTCAATATTAACAGAAAATGTTACTTAAAGTTCTAATATTTTTTTAACTTAAAACTAAAAAATAACATTAAATAAATTTTGCAATTAACACAACATAACAAAATACCCCTTTGGTTAAAAAAAAATAGTTATTATCTCTTAAAGTTATAGTCTTTTTTCTTATATCTAATAGCAATTATCTTTTCATTTTTATTTCTCAATATTAAATTTTCTTAATGATTTTGGAAACTTAAAACTAATAACTCTTTTTGATGATGATTTCACTTCTGGAACTGGTAGTTTCTTCACAACTTGATATTTGGCAACTGAACTAATATCGTCTTTAACAGGCCACTTGAACATCTTATCATTAATTTTTTTTGCGAATTTAATGTCATATCCAGCGCGACTTTCCCTCAGTATTTGCCCAACATATCTATGAACGAGATTCTTTTGAGAGATTAGGTTCACAATAACCCAATCTCCAATGATGATGGAGTATTTGGAGTCGTCTTCATGCTCTGATTCGCTACTACTGCTATTAGAGACAACACTTTCATTAAACGAACTTAAAACTGATTCTGGCGATGGCGGTAGTTCTTCATCTTCCGACGTCGTCACTTCTTGTTCTTGTGAATTTAGGTTACGTTTTACTGCTTTTACTTTCGCTTTGCAAATCTTCTTTTCTTTTTTCTGTTTCCTAGCTGCCCACTCATTCTCGATTGCCAGTTTTTCCGGTGTGTCTGTTAAAATCCTAGTTTTACCTTTATTTCTCCCCTTTCCAGATCCTTTTCTCGGTCCTGCTTTGGGGTGTGGTCTTATTACTTCAGGACTTACAAATGCTGATGTCGAAGGTTTTGGATCGTAAGGGCTGTCGTTATTTCTAATTTGTGAAGAACCAGCTGCCGTCGGTCTGTTATTATTGAAAGAACTCGTAAGGGCATCTCTATTACTGGCCATACATAAGGAAAGCAACTTTGGGGGAGATTTTGCAGAATCATTTTCCTTTTCATTATCAGAAATATTGGGAGTCACATCGTCATCTGGAATTGGCACTAGTGCAACTGGCGCATCATTTTCTGTATTTAGCATGAGGGCAGGGGAAGCAGGCGCAGTATTTTCAGCCGTTAAAGATTGATCAAGTAAAATAGACGGTGACACAGATGGTGTGGTTATAATATTGTCTGTTTCAGTTGGCACAATTTCTCTATTGGTAACGTAGGAGCTTAAATATTCGTCATCTGTGAATATATCAGGATTGAATGGGAAAATTCCAGTAACTGAGAAACTTTTCTGAATATTTCTAGGAGTCATTGCATTGGGGTAAGCACTGCCTAGACATCCAGCCAAATCATATATGGTTAACGGCCGCCCTGGATGACTAACCATCCAATTATCGCATGCAGTATTGTAGTATGACTTCAACGCTCCAAATACTATTCGATCCAAAGGTTGTAATTTTTGAGAGGTATGTCGTGGTATAGTTAAAAGATGGATACCATTATCTTTGCAGTAGTTTATAGAGTCAATAGTAATGTGTGACTCATGGTTATCAAATATAATAAGACAAGGGCTGTCCTTGGTGCATCTTACATGCTTATGGAAAAATTTCAGGAAAAGTAGGAAATTTGGCCCGGTCATCCATCCACTCGGATGTGGAGCTCCTTCAGTACCCGGTGGGCCACCATCTATCATTCGTTGCTGCCAATTTTTACGTGGGAATATAATAAATGGTGGCAGGTGGTTACCTATAGCATTTATAGCTCAACATACAGTAACAAGCTGCCCACGTTCTCCAGATGTGACTTTAGACACTTGTTTGACACCTCTACACGCTACAACTTTTTTTGGCTTATGAACTGTAGTAATTCCAGTTTCGTCTACGTTCCAGATTTGGTCCGGCCCAAAAATAAATCACGCGGCCGGATCTCATACTATAAACAATTATAAATAAAATAAGAAATTACTACGCACGCCGCGACTTGTCTCGACAAGTGCCAACGTCAAAATGAACTCAGATTACTGTTTGTTGCAGCCACATAGCGTCATTGTGATGTTCCAAACCGACCAATAAGAAAGCAAAGATTTTTTTAAAAGTGATTTGATTGGTTAATTTGCAATATAACGCTATTCCTGTAGGTTTTTAGCTGGAAAAGGCTGGCTATTGGCTTGGGGCTGACTACTAGAGCTCGTACCCTATCATTTGAAATAATGCTCATTTAAAAAATCCAACCATATATCAACCAGACAATAACGGCTGGGTATTAAAAGATGACAAATACTAGTTCAAATGGTTTGAAGGGGATCAACTACCGAGTTATGTTAGTGATTCGCTCAAAACTCAATAAGGTATATAATTATTATGACCAATTATGATACATTTTTTTTTAATTATTCATACTTGTATAAACTTGCTTATTTTTCTTTCAGAAACTGACAAAGGTGATGTTGAGGACGATCATGTCTTCGACTGAGTAGTAGATGAAGAAAATGAAAACATCGACGACAATGCTTAAATTAATAAACAAGTTCAAATATTTTTTTACATGTAATCATAATTTTTATTATATTTTTATGATATTAAACTAACATTTTTTACTTTATGCAACATGGCTATGAACGTTATAAAATATTTTTTTTATTAGATATCTTAAAAAATAGTAATTGACTAAGCATTCACGTTCGCACCTACAGTGAACTTTCGATGTGTCTGGCAAGATGTAAAAACCATGAAAACTGTCCGGCTTTTGAGGTAACATCTTTTTATAGGTCCCAAGGAACATATATAAAATTTAGCTTTTATGCTATAACGAAAGTATAAATGTAATTTGAAATAAGTGTCCGGCACTGGATGGCGAGATTTCTAAAGTTATCCTGAAGAAAATATAAAAAAAATTGAGCTTTATGCTCTAACAAATTTTAAGTACTATTTTATACACCTGTTACCTGCCCAGGTAACCACAACCCAAACTCTATGCTGCTAACTACTTTACAGAGAAAATTTTATAATATACGCGGCTAAAGACAAGGATGACGAGAGACTTGCAAGTGAACCTGAAATTGGAGTTGTTGGACACACTGTCATGAGGTTGCTCAAGAGTGGTTTCTAAGCCAAAAAATCATATCGTGTTTATTTATAATTATTACACATCTTTGCCCCTAATGTATCATTTGGCCACTGAAAGAATCCATTCCTTAGAACCACACAGAGAAATCGTTTGGGCAAAAGTTGTAAATTCCCCAATTCTGGATAGTTAGAGAAATATTAAAATAAATTTTATATGTACATTTTCAATTGGTCGATAAAACATATCAGCAGGCAACAGACGTAGAAACGTAAATTAATTATTAATAAATGTTAAACATATCTCTTTTCCAATAACCAAGAAATTAAATGTTTACATAGAACGAAAACAAGCAAGTTTCATAATATAAAATACATTTGGTTTTTATACACAGCTATTAAGGAACCAGGTCAAATATGCTCATTGAACTTTTGCTAACAATTTCTCACGTATAGGATACGTCTGAACTCTGAACATCATATTATACTGTCCATGCCTGGAATCATTTGTATAACAATCTACTGAGTTTGATTCCAGAGCCTCAGGTTAGACTCCGCAACCATTTTATCAATACACAATAATGTATGGAAGCATGGTTTGACCGTTATAAAATAAAATGGAAATAAAAACAATATAATTATCGACATTTTAATTCGAAATTTCAAACAAAACATAAAATATAACGGACGGAGACTTAATTATCTATGATTCTGACATTTATACTATGTAGGTACAAGTGTTATACTAAACATTACATATAAAATACGTCATTTAGATTCAGAAAAACAATATATTTGTATCACTTCTGACACCGTGGAATAAATATAATTTATGCAAATATAGAAAAAAAATAATGTTATTATACATTTCATAGCTTACAGATCTATAGTGAAACTAATTAGACTTAATTAAGACCAGAATGTGGACGGATTTAAACTAAACTAAGAATAAAAACATAATGGGTTAAACACAAGTGCAAGATTAAATTTCCCTAAGGATAAGGCACGATTAGTTATATTTTATTTATATATTTATATTTTTTAAGATATTGAGAGGTTAATGGTTATTTAATATTTCTAAATACTTTTTTCCATTTAATTAACAATTTTAATATTGTGTTTGTAGAAAATAAAAATTGACTTTCATCAATATATGAAACATTAATAACCAATAAGACACTATAAAACTAATCAATGTTATTTTTATCAGTTTTATAAACGAGACCAAAACAATATACTTGTTACCGTCTAACAAGCCTGGTGGGAAAATTATATCTAAGAAAAAATATTTACATGCATAATTAAATATTGTTTCATTCAAAGGGGTATAGTTTATACTTATTGTTGTAGAATTGTAATAATTGCAGTGTATACATTTTATCTGTTTTGAAAAAACTAAATATAATTGTTTATAAGTAGATTCTTGTCATAAACATAGAATAATTGTATTGTAGCATAACTTCTTTTATTGTAGTTATTCAATATAGGATCCAATATAAATGTAGTTTATGAAATAAAAAGAAAATATTTCATTATTTCCTCAAAAACTCCTATTACACATTAATCACAATGAAACCAATTTTATAAATGTGTGAAGAGTTCTATAATTTTGTAATATTTATACTTCATATTTTTATTTGGAATATTAATATAGAGAACATATTGAAAGTTCGTTATTGTTTAATTTAAAATATTAAAGTAATAAGTAAATAAACATTGTCCCTCTTTTCATATATAAACTAAATAAAATTTGTATTTTACTTATAATTCTTTGCATATAATATCTTTAAATATCATAATAATAAAATTCCAAACTTCCCTTAATGAAATGCAACACTATGTGCCAAGCTATTTACAATTTTATTAAAAAAAGAACTTTGTTCATACATAAAAGTGTAGTGTTATTTTAGAAAGAAAATTCTTATAAAACCATATAATATAATGTACCAAATGTTTGATTTTCAAAATCATATATCTGAAAAGAAATAAAATAAAATATTTCACGATATTGCACAAGAATTTGTTAATTAAGTAATTTCTGTTATACAAATGGATTAAAGACATAAATGGAAAAAGAAAAATAATATTATTATGGTACAATGTGCGCAGACTTTGTGAGAGGCACTAACAATTCCATAAACATTAAATGTGTTAAATATTATACATTCATAGAAATAATGTGTTTATTGGAAATTAACACATTCATTGCTTTACTTCTAACAAATTCGAGAACGTAACAATGACTTAAAATTCTAAATTTGACCACATACTAAACAATTAATTGTTATGAAAACATTGGTGGTGAAGTATTAGGTAAAGAAGACTTATTTTTAACTGTGATTTGAATGCATCTAAACCATTTATTACCAATACAAATTGTATGTAATTATTTTGAATTATAAATTCATAAGAAGTATTGCAAAATTATAATTTTTAGGGCTATTTATACACTACAATAATATTGCATTAATAAATAGATTGTGTTGCCAACACCCTCAACAAATATATGAAATGTAAATAGATTTTCAAATCCTTTAGAATTTACTATGACAAATTTTTAATGTCTGATTTTTTTGAGTTTAATTTCAAAGTATTTAATAAATAGTTGTTTTTTATTCGTATAGACTAATTTATCAAAAACAGACTTCGAACGCATCTAAAACCAGTTTTATCAAACAAAACAAAAATGTATTGCATATAATAATAATAAAAATCATCTTTCCTTACATATATGACATAAAATGGCCGAATTCGTAAACAATTCTTATACGCACAATTGTCTATCTATACACTTTATTAAACCGGTAAACAATTCCTATACATCCCAAACATATCTGTCTCTGTAAACCAAATTGTTCAAAACAAATACCCAAATATTTAGTCTTTATTGTTTCTTACTTTGCTAGTAAAAACCAATGAAATATCAAGAATATTATTAGACCAATACAATATATATTTTAAAACTGCAACGGTCAACAGATTACATCTCGCTCGCTCGCCAACACAAGTCGGATAATTGCCTGAATTTTGTATCGGCATTCTGGAGCGCGTACAATATAGCGTATTCCCGTATATATAATGATCTTGAGAATTTTTTATAGAAAAGAAAAAATTTGATCATGAGGCGGAATTCGAATCCGCGTCTTTTTGCCAAAGCCATATGTGCCTAAAATACACCCCGATAAGTAACTTGCTGATAAATATATTACCTGAAAAATCAACCATACATTCCACCAATGCAATCAACACCACTGCACTGTTTACATACATTGTCTTGCTGATAAATATCTGATAAAAAACACTAACAATCTATACCTCCGTACGATGTGTTTGTATGTATACCGTGCTGGTATAAAACCACTACACTTCCGTACTGTGCGTTTGTATCCGGACCTTCTTCTGGCTGCCGTTCCGGTTCAGCGGTGGTGAGTTCCCCGAATAGCCGGGGTTCTGTATCCCCATGGCCCCCGGCTCCTCCTTGGGCCTGGGCTTCTTCAGCGAGGACCTCAGCGGGGACCTGGTGATCGTGCTCGCCTCCGAGAGCCCCGTGAGCGTGGTGGCCGTCGTGTTCATGGAGGCGACGGAGCCGTGGCCGTTGGTCGTGTACGGTTTGCCGGATGCGTCCGTCATTGATATGCCTGGAGATTTTTAGTGATTAGTGTTTTTTATGTTATCGTCCGCAATGGACATGGCGGATCCCCTTAAGGAATGGAGATGGTGGGCCCCGCTAGCATCGTCCATGAACATTTAAGGCGTAAGGTCGAGGCGAGGCATATGAAGCTCTTCATAACATTAGCGTAGAAAATATGAAAATGTGCACTGACGCATCGGCATGAATTGGGCCAGTTCGCACCGGGGAAGTACCACACCCCCACAGAAGACGGGCGTGAAACGTGTAGCGAGCTGGAGTCTCATATCCTGTTCCTTACCCTTCCCAGTCGATTCCTTTATTCCTTTCATCAATCCTTCCTTAATCCCTTTTTAAATAAAATTCTGAAATCCATTCCTCTCAAGTGTTCATGGGCGGCGGTAACGCTTACCACCAAACGACCCACCAGCTCCATTGACGAATTGAAAAATTCTTTCAGTGTCAGATAGCCCATTTATTGAGGGAGGTTTTAAGCTACATTATAACATCAGGTTAGCAGGTGGCTAAAACCGCGGGGCACAGCTAGTAGGCTATATATGTACGACGGGCGAACAGCTTGTTTAATATACAATTAAAATGAACTATGTTATGCTACTAAGAATAGGTAGGTTCTGCGTCATTTTGTGACGTCATAGATGTTAATGCAAACCAATTAATAATCTAAGTTATGCACTGTAATTTAAACTTGATGTAAAAGTCGGGCAAAAAAAAAAATCGCTAATGACGCCTCATTAAAGTGTCTCATAAGTATTTTTAGTTGAATGTGTTTATATGCTGATATTCTTTTAATGAAAAAATAAACTTTTATGAAAAAAGGGAAAACGAAACCTTTCTTGATTGATTGAGCTGTTGTTTTGTATAAAAATAAGGATGAACGATGAACCTGCCTTGTGCCTTGACGAAAACATTTTTTTTCTTCATCAAATTGGTCGAGCGGTTCTCGAGTATATAGTACTTTTGAGCAACAAAAATAAAATGTAAAACTACCTCTTCCTTCCTTAAAGCCAGGATTATTTATGGTAGTCCCTTGCGGTTCGCCGAGCGGGTTGGTCGGGTCTCCGCCCTCTCGCCTCGAGAATAATGTGTCGTATAAAGACATTATAAATAGGAGGGAATTTATCACGATGCATACTATCTGCAAAATTAATATAATTAACACATTATATGAAGAAAAAGATGCAAAATTAATATATATTTCCTGTCCTGTCTTTCTTTTATATAATACATTTCTCCTCTCTCATGTACGATTAGTCGTACATTTTAATTCAATATCTCTTAAGTTGGCCCATTTCTTTTTCCTCAACATTCCCCGTCCATTCCCTCTTTTCAGTCGTCAATCTTTTCCCTTATCCCTTCTCCCTTAAAAGCGGGTAGCGCATACGCTGAGGCACTACCTCTGCGAATGTTCATGGGCAGCAACTGAGATGTTCGCTTAGGGCATAAAATTTGATCATGAAATGAAATACAATTTATAAATTTCTATGTTTATGCACACGTATATTATAATATGACTTATGCAGTTACCATGTGTAACTATTGGGCCAGCTCGTACCGGGGAGGTACCACACCCCCACAGAAGATCGGCGTGCAATGTGTTGCCTTTCCCCATCAATCCCCTCCTTATCCCTTATCCTTTTTGGCAATCAGACAATGTTAATGTTACTTCCACAGATACAAAATATTTAAGTTAAACGGTGGGTCGTTGGGAGTTTAGGAAAGTCAAAATTCTTTAGCTAATAGATTTATTTTATCTATGGCACCATATATCTATACTAACTGCTTATATAATCATATGAATTCGTATTTTAATTCTAAAATTTTATAAACACTTAAATTATTACCTGTACATAAAAAGCTTCTCCCCTAGTTAGATAAAACCCTCTGTCATCGCCTTGCACTGCGAAGAGGCCGGCTGCAGCGATCGATAGGAGCGCTGGAAATATACACAAATAAGGGTTTAACATCTCTATATTAATCAAAACTACTTTTACGGGACTAAAATTAAAAAAAAAAACAGAAGTAAAAAGAGATCCATATGGACAGTATTACATGCAGATCATCGTAAAAAAGGATAACAGTCAGAGCGACTGCCCATAGTAGCGAGAACATTTTGCCGATAGCACACAACAGAAGCATAAATTTTGAATTTTCTTAACGTTAGTTGTCGGTGACGCGAGCGCATAAGATTTTCTCCTACCAAAATGCCTATACCACTACATCAGTATTGCGTACTCACTCGCTAGCAGCGCCAGGGCCAACTTCATCATGACGAGGTGGGTGTACTTGAAGCCCACCTTCTCCTTCGACGAGATCATCGCGAGCTGCAGCACGGACAGCACACAGAATACACCAAGAACCGATACACCTATCGCACCGACCACTCCGGCTAGATATACCGCCGCTGTAACGAAAAATTATCTATCATAAACTTCATAAAATAACTAACACACCATTTTCTATACTATAATAAAAATGAACGGGGCTAAATTCTGTACATTGAAGATATTTAGAAAAAAAAAAAATTGTGGGTCGTTTTATAAAAATAAAATGCAATTTATAAAATTGTCTGTCCGTCTGTCTGTATCTCGAATGAAAATCACGCAGAAACTACTGAACGGATTTTGATGAAACTTGGTATGGTTATAGCACCTAATACGAGGAAAGATTTTATTTACTTTTCATCCCGGAAATCGATATGGTGTCTGAGGGCAATGGAGGGGTGAAAGTCAATCTAAATATTTATTGACAAATGCGAACGAAGTCGCGGGTACAGCTAGTATATATTATATAGTTATTTATAAATCTTCATTGTACGATCAAGTAAGCGCTATGTGGTCCTGCTTGCATTGAGCATGTCATTTATCGGGTAGGTTGGATTCAGTGGTTTAGGCGTGAAGAGACAGACAGATAGACAGAGACACAGATGGACCGACACAGTAACTACAGTAAAACTTGGTTAAGTGGGACCTGGATAAGTGAGAAACCTCCGTAACTGGAACTCATGCTGAGGTCCCAACACTTTGGCACTGAATTACCTCTGTTAGTGGGACGAGGTAAACCTCTATATCTGGGATTTGTTCTTTCGATTTATCATCATAGTTACCTCTATAATTGAGACAGCGAGTAAATTTTATATGCATAAACCTCTGTAACTGAGATAACTTTGTTTGTTTACTCATTCTTATTCTACCCACAAATTCCACACGCAATTCCAAGTACGTAAGTACAAATTTTGACCTTCAATTACCTTCAGTTTTAGTTTCGCTTTACTATCATACAAATGTTTATTTGAAAAATGTCAAAACGAAAGCTACAATCGTTATCATTACGTGAAAAACTGAAGTTAATATCCGTTTATGAAAGTGGGAAGACACGCGAAGAGACCTCTATTAATGGAACCCTCTGTAAATGAGACAGATATTTATTAATACCTGTATATCTGAGACACTGGGTAAGTGGAATACCTCTATAAGTGAAACGACATTGCAGGTCCCTTGATGTCTCACTTAACCAGGTTTCACTGTATTTATAATATTAGTATAGATTATTACATATTCCTAGATAATATCAAAACTATGGTAACGCTATCATATCGTCACGTAAGGGTAAAATCCGAGGCGCATCCAGATAAACCACGATACAGTTAATAAATAATAATACTTTTCGAAGATTACGATTAGAATACATTTTTGCACAGTTCTTTATAAATCTATCAACCTATTATATTCTATTTTCAGATTGGGTGTCTGTGAGTCTTTAAATTGTGAGATTTTTGATTCCATCAAATATCATACGAGATACTTTCATAATAACGTTTTTATTTTAATGGTAATAAAACCTTCACCAACCGTGGTCATACACACTTGTATTTTTTCACCCTATTTATACACTGTATAGCTATATATACACTTGGAGTCCTTTCACAATTGCTGTATATAAAATCTACTGCATTAAAACCGAAGAGCATTACTATGTGAACAAAATATATGTATACCTATTCTAAAAGATTGTTTAACACTATTGTTTGACGATACTTTTAATTAGTTAACCATTCATTAGTAAATAATAACCATTAATAAATACCTATGAATTATTCATTATTGTGCAACATAATACAATAATAATGGAAGAAAACTGCAACTATTAGCAAATTTATAATGAAATAGTTATAAATAAATGGTATACTTTTAATAAAATATTATATTAATAACGATTTTTTGTATGCTTTTTCGTTAATCGAATTTCGAATAAAGTTTCACAAACTTCCTTTTAGAACGCTAGTTATAATAGGTTACAAAATTTAAACGAAGCAATATTTAAAACATTTAATTCAGGTCCATTATGCATTGACGTTCTAACTCATGCTATAGTTGAATAACGAAATATAGTTTAATAATGGCTCTATAATTAAGAAAATAACAAATACAATGAGCAGTCTGTTGGAATACAAGAAACAAGAAAAATCTTTATATGGGTATACTTATGCATTCATAGACTATGATTATTTTTAAACAGTTGTCATAAAACATACAATGAGAGACATCGTTTTGATTACATATCTTAAACTGTAATGACGGCATACAAACAAATGTGCGTTTAACGAAAAAAATTAAGTATTACGTATAATATACGCAGTTTCATGCAAGTCAATGACAAATGTTTGATTAATTTTTTGTCTGAGAGATGTAATGTATATATACAAGGTTATAAATTAACATATTTTTTTCACGCAGAAAGGAATTTTTCATCCTCGGCTACGTTATAGCCATACTATTTGGTGATATTTCATTCACATGAAATTAATAAAATCAAGTAAAAATTCAAGTAAAACTCAGTCGATTTATCAATAACTAACTGGAGCCAGGCTATAATCTACCTCTACACCAAATTTCATACTGATCCCAAAAGAAGTTACATTCTTACAAACTTTCGCGTTTCTTAGGATAATGACTACAAAAAACTACATATATTAATCACCGAATCTTAGATTGAAAACGTTTGATCTTATTCTTTTTAAAAAATAACTTGAATACATCCCACCTACGTATTTCAGAATCCATAAAACTCTAAACAACTTTTAGGTAAACACTGCACTGGATTCAAACAACTCGACACAACTTTGTATATTATTGTATGCTTGCAAAGTTTTCACGCAATCACCACTGGACCGATTTCAATAATTCCTTCACGATTAGCAGCTGCAACTTCACGGAGCGACATAGGCTATATATGTACCACAAGCTAACCCGGGGCAAACTGATAATTTTCAGTACACGCAATCATAAATATATTTAACAAACGCCTTGCATTGAAACTGTTAAAGATTTCGACTCGCACCCAATCAACGCCGATAACAGTACTCTAAACGAACAGAGTTTTAATATAAATGAGTGAGTTTAATATCATAGTAAAGTCCGTGAAATGAGTAATTTCTATGGACGAGCGAACATCGTTCTGATTTTTAAGGTTATACGGTTTCAATTACTAGTTTTTATTGTAAATTTTTATGATAGTTTTTCATTCGTCTTAATTTAAGACGTAAGAGAGTATCTGCTCTTATAAGTTTATATAGACCTCCATTTTTTATTCGATTTATACAAAAAACAAATTAACAAAACAAATATATATAATGTCAAGGGTGTCAAGGGAGATCGGGTCCCTAAAATAAAACATTGATAAAAACTGAAAGGTAAATTTTATCAGTTGTAACTGTTACAAAAAAATATAAAAATAACAAACTGGAGACGAATTTAATTAAAAAAGAACAAATTAAAACCTGTTAAGATTATAATAATGTTTATAAGCGTTGAGTCCTCGGTTTCGTCCGGGTCAAACGAAAATATGTATCCCGGGGTTTCACCAGCATTATTTCCATTTCCACGGATATTTCGGGATGAAACCTATGCTATATCCTTTCTCGGGTTACAAACTATTGTAAAACCAAACTTCATGCAAATCATATCAGTGGCTTAGACGTGAATGAAAGACAGTCAAACAGAGTTACTTTCGCATTTATAACTTTAGGAGGTATTGAAAACAAAATATATGATTAAGAAATCCGTTAACATTTATACGTACCTACAAACCTTCATTTATGACCTCTCCAACTTAAATTCCGTTTTAAATTATTTCGAGCCAATATTGTCTAACCATTAGCAAATATAGTCGAGGTTAACTACAATATTCTATATAGGAGTAAAAAAAACAAATCTAAATATCTATTTATTTCAGATTGGTAGATAAAATTTCACATTTTTATCTACCAATCTGAAATAAAACAACACACTGTACCCACGTCAATATAATTAGATTATCACAAAATATTGTTAGTTTTCGAAAACCAAAAAAAAAGAACTTAATAACAACGGTACATTTCCCTAGACCGGCGGATGAATGAATGACAGCAAACTGAATCATCAACTCAGGTTAGCTTTCCTATTACTCACTGCTTAAGGAAACATCCTGTATACAGTGTCCACATAGTAAAAGCGGCGAATCAAATAATTTTACCAGTAATATTTATTAACACGAAAGTCAAATATAATCTTATAGTTGTTACTTTAATATCTCTTTCATGTACATAAGTCTGGTTAATTGTAAACACGATCATATAGTTTATTTAACCTTAACTTATTACCATAAAAAGTGTTCTGTATTTTTACGTGACAAAAATTGTGCGTTACTTCGAAGACAAGAAGGCATACAAACACACACTCACACACACAGAAATAATGTGTATACATCGTATAACATTGACCGTGACGATTCATTACATGCCATGTATGCAGTCATACATACAGTCTCATGAAGTATATCTTATTTTACCTGCGACTTCTACTTAATCCTACTTCCTATCCTATTAATATTATAAATGCGAGTTTGTAAGGATGTGTGTATGTTTGTTACTCTTTCACACAAAAACTAATGAAACGGTTGTAATGACATTTGGTACGTAAATAGCTGGATAACTGGAATTTTATTGTGGGAGTCGAGCACGCTTCGGCACGAATTGGGCCAGCTCGCACCGAGGAAGTACCACACCCCCACAGAAAACCGGCGTGAAATAGTGGCATGCCACTGTGTTTCGTACGGTGAGTGGGGGAGCCGGAGGCCCGTTTCCTTTTCCTCACCTGTCCCAGTCCATTCCTTCTTTCCAGTCGTTAATCCATTCCTTTTCCCTTACCCCAAAAAAGCGGGCAGCGCATTCGCAGAGGCCCTACCTTTGCAAATATTCATGGGCGGTGGTGATCGCTTACCATCGGGCGAACCACCAGCTCAGTTGTCCACTATGACATAAAAAAAAAATACATAGGAAACTTTTTATTACGATATTCCTACGGGATACAGACTGTACGCGGGTGAAACCGCGGAGCGCAGCTAGTATTATAAACGCCAAAGTTTGTAAGTATGGATATTTGGATGTTTGATACTCTTTTACGTAAAAACTTTAACATTACGTAAACACTACTGAATGGATTTCAATGAAACTATACAATAATATAGCTCATACATTAAAATAAAACATGAGCTTTATAAATACTTGCTATTGCCCGGATCCTTAAACAAAGGAACAATTTATTAGTTTGGTTTGGTAACATCATGAATAATAGAATTATTGACGAAGTTAAACAATAAGCAAATTCAATATTTGCACTATAAAATGACTCGCCATTTACACAATTGGGTCATAATCAGGGTTACCACATATTCAACAATAATATTGTATTCATGGGCGGTGAGCCGGGTTCGAATCCGGCCTCATGATCGACTTTTGTCTCTTTAAATATTTTCAAATATTTGTTACTAAATATAATAATTCTTTGAATAATTGTATTGTAAACCTGAGTAAATTACACATTTTAAATTAACGAGTACCTTCAACTATTTAGGTATTTACTTAAATTAGAAAAATTTCACTTCTTTTCACTTTACGTATGATTATGGTATTTCGAAACGTTTCGTTGAGATAGCCATTCCATATGATGTCAATCTGTGTTTTATTTTTACTAGACGCTCGTTCCGGCTCCGCCCAGATATCAAGATTTCTGTTTTATCCCAAGAGGGCATTTAATCGGGATAAAAAGAATCCTATCACCCAAGTCAGCTCATACCCTGTCCGTATACCAAACTAGCTGTGCCCCGCGGTTTCACCCGCATAAGTCCGTATCCCGTAGGAATATCGGGATAAAAAGTTGCCTACATGTTATTCCAGTTGTCCAGCTGTCTACGTACCAAATTTCATTGCAATCGGTCCAGAAGTTTTTGCGTGAAAGAGCAACAAACACATACACATCTTTACAAACTTTCGCATTTATAATATTAGTAGGATTAGTAGAAAGTAGGATTCCATCAAAATCCGTTTAGAAGTTTCAGCGCGATTGACCGACAAACAAAGAAACTATCATATTTATGTGATTAGTGTGAAGTGTGATTTTGTAGAAAAAGACAACCCTGGATTTATTCAAGGTTGTTCGCAGTAGACAGATAATTGAATTAGGGGTCATTTACTCAAATCATCTCGAGCATTTTCTTAGTAAGGTAAACCTATATGAATATTCATATCGTAATATGAAATTGGAGCATTCATTCGAGGAAATTCTGAATTGGTTAAACAATTTAATGCAAATACACCCGCAATCCAGACTAAGTTGAAGTGTATCTGACGTGTTTAATTCTTAGATTTGGGAATGTGAACTAAGTTACAAAGATCTTTTTGAGTGTTTATTTATACTAATAGTATTAGTGTTTTAGTAGTAATAATATACATAGTTATTTCTTGCAGACATTGTAGATATAGATTGTTTATTTAATTTAATTAATGCGCTTTTGATTCATTCAATAGAAAACGTTATAAAGCACACGTGTAAATTTCAATTACCAAGTCAATAAACTACTAATTAATTATGCAACGAGACATAACTAAAACGCAATTGAAAAGTAAAGATAAGCGAATGTAAAATTGAAGTATACTTGTATTAATGGGTGTCTCTTTTAATGTCATTGTCGGAGAAGGAGCTTGTGGGTCGCCTGATGACAAACGCTGCCACCGCCCATACATAGTCAAAAAAAAACATACAGATAAATCTAATAAAAGCGTGTTCAAATAAAAAGTTTTGCCTTTCATTGTCGAGTTAATAAAAAACATGTATCGATATTATTCAAATTTTTTATGGGCGATGGGGCTTACTCAGCCTCCTAGAGTAAAAATCTCAATTCCTTAACAATATTTTTACTACAGTATTTCGTTTATCAATTACCTTCTCACAGTACGACGACGCACGGTCACAGAAGCATGTGATTAGGATATTAAATTATGCGTGATGGTTGTTTACAATAACGAGAAAGACTATAAAAAACCCCATGATCACGACACAATGGCGTGACATTGAATTGCATCTGCGACATAATTGTTTCATAGCCGATGCAATTTCGTAGAAGCATTGTTTTGCGGACGTTTTGCGTTGTTCCTGATTCTCGTTACAAGGATAAAAAACGGATGTTAAGAGGAAACGATGTTCTTGCTGTTGAGACGATTTTTCAAGATATAATTTACCTAGTTGTTGTATTTAGTGAAGAAATATTTCTTAATAGAACTCGAGTCTTTATGTCTGGATTATATTCTAGTTCATATAGCCCACTTTTATGATATAATTGTGTTATACAGCGAATCAGCGAAACGTGAATGCACTACGTACATACACCATTTACTCATACATCTCTGTAGATACATATGCAAACATTATGTCATGACATGCTATACGATATTATTTTTCAAAGTCTTTCGATGTGTGTGTGTGTGTGTGTGTGTAACGTATATGTGAGTTCGATTTAAAATATTAGTTTCGTTAATTTGTTAAAAACGATACGTTACCGTTACCTACTTATTACGTATTAGTATATTGTAGACCGGGAGATGGTGACACATTTTACTAGGTCATTTGTACCAGTATGGCGGTTCTTCAGTGGTCTAATTACGTAAA
>NC_052128.1:2556449-2606577 GCF_012273895.1 Zerene cesonia | reverse complement strand
TTACGTAATTAGACCACTGAAGAACCGCCATACTGGTACAAATGACCTAGTAAAATGTGTCACCATCTCCCGGTCTATTGGGGAGGCCTTTACAAATTCGCGGTCATTATAATATATTCATACATTATATGACTAGAAGCGAATTGTCTTACAAATCGATGGATAATTCTAAAAGTACGATTTATTACAACAGTCCAAACAATGAACGAAGGTAATCGCAGGCGACATTTCTGCACGTTTCATAACGTGACTTTGAGTCATTATCATGAATTGTTATTGTATCGTTTTTCCTCGATCTTATTGGCAACAGTAATTTCATTGATGTGTGTGTTCGTAATAAGAAAAGTATTTGAGCATATTTTGGTACGAATAAGGCTATCGCCCCCGGCATCCGTATCCAGGATTCGAATTTAAGTGTATTTCGACACGAATTGGGTCGACCCTACCCTGAGGATTCATTTACAATTCCTTTTTTTACGTGTCATTGTAATATAGTGTACGTAATTATATTTTAGGTATATTAAATGAATTATTAGTTGAAAAGTCTATAAAAATTAAGAAATCAACGCTAGCAATATGTCCATTACGGCTCGATAATAATCCAAATTCGTCAACATCACAGAACTGCTATATGCACGTCATGTTTCCCAATATATGAAATATACGAAATTAAAAAATACACGTGTAAATACGTGCTTCAATATATAGGTAGGTACGTATTTTAGTAAAGTAACTTCACCTATTGCAAAATTGAATCTTATATCTAAATGAAACAATAAAACGCCACCTGGCACAACATAGCTGGCCCATATACGGATCTCTATACACTTAGAATGCCTAAACTAGCGCGCACCTGTGCCCCTCTGTTTAAGTGATAGGGTTGCTGCTTGTAAGGTGTAATCTAGAACAAAATCTTTATAGTACCTTTACACCCTCAAGCTTTTGGAGTAGGGGTACTTACCCAAATAGTATTCCGCCCGTGACATTGCTCGTGTATACGAAACAACTTCCCATAAGGATTAGATGTTTCAACTTTCACCGCGGTAAAAGTAGCCTATGTCACTCTCTAACATCCTAACTATCAGCGGACAAAATCATATCCTACCCTGTTGCAACGTAAAATAGACAAACAAACAAAACGAACATTCACATTTGTAATAATAGTAAGGATTTAAAGTACTATCCGATATTTACAAATTTCCATCATAAAAAATTAAGTGGAAAAAGTATAACCAATTTCAATTAATTTCGTGTGTATTTTCTTTATAATTTTAGTGACAAGTGCCAACCCTATTCAATATCCAGAATTGTTTAGTCGTTATAGTGATAAAGGTTATTGACCAAGCAAAGGAAGACTTTCCTTAGTAGTTCGGTTTTCAGTAATTACAACTGTATACATATTTATGATTAGAGCGAAGTCCCGTGTCCCCTAGTGGGGTATGGGGCAGATGATGTACATCTGTTTCACTGATCGATTATCTTTACGGACAAGTAGGTGATCAGCCTTCTGTGTCCTGCCAGACCGAGACATATTTTTTTGTGCGTCCCCACCGTGATGTGATCCCAGGACCCCTCGGTTCTACGATCACGCGTTAACCACTGTACCAAGGAGGCGGTCGATATTTATGATTGGTTTATAAAATATTTACAGTACTCCAATATTTAACCTTAACTATTTTACAGATTACCTACATGACATAGGCATACAACTAAGGTTACCATGACGCCTTAAAGCAATACTAATTCCAGTGTGAGAAAGCTATGGCGCTAGACGTCATTTGCCAAATATTTCTTTTGGCATTAGTTATTACCGCTTTAAGACGTCCTGAAATTATTTTTGCTATAGTTACACAAGCTTTTTTCTTTATCCAAATATATTTATATATTTATATGCGTTACATAAATAAAATGTTACATTGATTAGTTAGATAATTTTATTCATAGAACATAGAGAGATGTGGGTATGGAAAGTGAAGGAGTACTGAAACGTCTGATAAAGGGTGAATTAAATTAAAATAATAAATTACGTGTCACATTGTTCTTCTGCAATGAACTCCCCACACTACTGAATAATTTGAATAAAAATTTTCCCACCCTGTGCTGTTGTCCAACTTAAAAGATTGTAAAATATATATTAAGTTTGATTTATAGTTTTGGGTAGCTAGGTTTATATCAATCAAGGGAACATAAAATTACAAAAAAATGCTTTACCGCTCATTGCCGTGGACTCATAAATTAGAGAAATGGGAAAACTTATAAATAAATAATATACTTACAGCTCATATACATCAAAAAGCGATTATATTACTGGAATACATTAATTCAAATCGTGCGAATAAGACCTACACTAATCATATTATCGCAAAGTAATTACTCTTGCTCCGGACGACGCTTCTATTAAAGCTAAGCTACTTTCTATAGGTACGTAAACACACCTAGCTTTCATCGTTAATGAACAGGTCTCACAACCGACAAATATATGTTTTTTTTTTTCAATAATATTGTGCGCAGGATCGTCCGCCATGTTCTATTTGAAAGAATTTTGAAACAGTTTTCATTACCGACACACACAGTGTATTACGAAAAATTAACATTTTTTGGATTTCTCTTTAGTATATCAATACTGAGGCAATTTGTAACTCATTATAGGTTGTTATAGATTCACGAGTTACTTAAAATTTCAATTAAAATGTTAACGTGAATTATATATTCATTATTGATTTGAGATAAATATTTTATATGCTACTTGTAAACTTTTATATGCGACGATCAGCCTTTGATTAACAACGAATAATATTTTATGCAAATTCGAACGTGATGTATTCATAAAGAAATTATATAAAAAAAACATTATTTGCGCATACTACTAGCAATTTATAGACCGGTTCACAGATTGATTTTGTGGCAACGTGCTTTCCAAATCGGACAAAAACTCACTAAGAAATTGTTAATTTACTTATTACCATGAACATTCCCCGACTAGTGAAAGTATGCAGGATCGATTCATAGCGGTGAATAAAACAATCTATTTTTACAGTGGCCCATAATAATTTATCACGTATTTTGTAGGAAAATAAATAAAATAACACCATGCTATTTGTGCGAAGCGAATTCAAAGATAGGAGGTTGTGTTTACATATTCTTTTCGTATATAATAAATTTAAAATTTTAATACTTTTGTGAATAATGTATTAATACAAATCACTACAGCTTCATTAAATTTTCAGCTTTATAAAAGCTATTTAATATAATGGCTTTTTAATTCTTGCAGACGAACGTATAATTAAATATATTAAATTTCATTTGTTCCATTAATTTACCAATGAATAATAGATAAGTTCCCAGGATTTACAGTTACAGCGTAAAACATTCATACATCGATTTTTACTATCAATAGGTACCTACTAATATACGTAACGCTGAAAAGTTCTTGAGTTTGATTGTTTGAACGTGCTTATCTCAAGAACTGATTGACCGATTTGGATGAAATTTGGTACAGCGACAGTGTGAGATCCATAAAAGGACATAGGATAGGATTTTTATCCCGAAAACCCCAAGGACCGGGACCTATCTTTTACTTCGACTGCGCGGGCACAGCACTGGACGGAAGGTTAGTATAAGATAAAATATGTAAGTAATATGGTTTGGAAACAATTTGAATTTATTATATTGGTAAAATAATTATTCAGCATAAAAGCATATAATTTTAAAAGTAGTACGTGTGAAGTGAAACAATATATATGATTGCAATAAACGACAGTACCTGAGAACATAGACTTCCCACGGTTTGCTTTATTTAATATGATTAATATGATATATACGATTTACAATTTACATTAATACATAATTTTTTTTCTTAATATAATATATTTTACTTATTTTTATTCTTAGAATTTAATAGAGATAATTAAATATTATATTGCAGTTAGTGCAGTAGAATATGCTAATCTCATAATCAATTCATATTTATTTCCTGAAAATTTCGATCAACTATACCTATTACGTGCATATATCAATAGTTTTTTAACTTAGACAAAAATATATGCGGTTGTAAAATATATATGTAATATATTTCAAAAAGGATATTGCTTATATTAGCACAATAATGGTAATAATATCCATACATTAAATGGTTTGAGCATGTACACATCCGCTGTCAGTGAGGCATGAGGCATCCACTAAAAATCAGTGTTATTGCAGTGATTGGCTGGCCTTATTATGGCATATATACATTTCAGTGCCTTCTTTTTTATGTTTACACGTCCATAGTGTATAAACCTAATAAAAAATAGAAGATACTAGCATACCCGGCCACACATTGCTGTGGCTGAGTAATAATTAAAAATATTAAGATTATAAATTACTGGGATAATTAATAGAAACAAAAACTATCCTATATCTTAAGTTGGACACATAAAATGCCAAATTCCATAAAAATCGATTGAGTTGTTGAAGAGTTCATTGGGAACATACATCATGACACTGGATTTTGATATATTAAGATGTCCATAGTACGTGTTTTTCTTCTTTCTTCCAAAATAGTCCAGGCACTAACGGCCAAATCTCGCCATAGTACAAAACGGGCGTAAATTCTCACAACTAAACTCTTATAATAACCAGCACAAATCCCTTATCATTTAAGGCCGCATCAATCTACACGGTAACAAGGTAAAGTTACAGCGGTACAAGAATCACGATTCTCTTCGATCGTGACCATTCTGTGGTGCACATCTTTAAAACTGGACTTGCACAATTAAAACTCTAGACTGTGAAACTTTATACTATTGGAGAGTCGGTACTTTTAGTTCATGTTGATAAATTGTCCTTTTAAGACGTGCTAACTGTCGCTTCAGTCTAGTTCTAGTAGGTCATACTTAGTACGTATTTTTGTACATTTTAGAACAAATCACAATTGTGCATATTATATTCATATTTTATTGGTGTTTTTTATATAACCTCAGCAATCGAATAGGCGACTCACTTAATGGTAAGTGATGCCCATGATCATTCGCAGCATTAAGAACACTGCGATCATATTGCTTACATAAGCTTTTAAGGTTCATAACATACTTATTCACTGGATGAATAAGGATGGCAGGTGAATATATATGCGATACTGCTTTCGAAGTTGGCAATTATTAGAGATATTCTTGTTTTCGTCGGTGGATTTTTGGGATAGTATAAATTGGTATATTATAATATGAATATTAAATTTGTAGTCATTGACGTGCAATAAACAATATTCAAAGTCGCGCTCAAAAATTGTCCGAAACAAAACTCTGCCCACGTATAAGACAGTTTACAAATAACTCACTCAAACTATTACGAAATAAACGGTTACCTCAAAAATTCCATAGGCCTTTAGATATGACTTGATTACTCAACACGTTAAGCTATCAACGAGGTACTGAGAAAACTAACAGGCTAGAGAGTGTGTGATGGCCTACTCGTAATTGGTCTGCTCATTTCGTTAAGGGGATTCTATGTACTTAAAGTAATTAATTAGCTGGGAAAGTTTATTGGTGACGTGACATACGATTACCTTCAATTGTTAAAGATAGGTAAATAAATATCCCTTTAGAGATCTAATACAAACTTTGTACACTTATCAACGATCACGAAGAATATCATGAGATCATCCTATTATCCTGTTTAGGGTAGCCAGGATTCAAGTGCAATGAGCTAATTTAGTTGATACGTATGATTTAAGCGTGCTATTTTAGTTCTTTAAAGTTATTATCTAGAAATGACTGTAAATGTTTGTGTATATGATACCTAACTCTGGATGAGTGTAACAAAAATATACATGAAAATTGAAAGCTGATTAAATAACAGCTCATGTATGTAACGTTATACTAATAGACACCATAACAGAAAAATATATTTACAAAAGACTTATGTTTTAGTTCTTGGTTATTAACAAAATACACATTTTAGAACGTTTATTTCAAAATAAATCGAACCTTTAAGCATTGATTTATTCCAAAACCCGATACAACAGAAAGCAAGAAAATAACGAATAAATCCTATCAAAATATTCCCAACAAAATGTTCTACAACAAAGCAGTTCTCTTAACTAGCTATACCAAAATACACCGAATAATATATTCAGAGCTTGCAAAATGTAAGAACACGCAACTGTCACATAATAGTGCTAATGAAAATGGTTTGACAGTCACGATCGCATCGCCAAACCCTCTTTTTACCTGTCACTTGCCTAACGTGGCGTTACGTAACAAAAACATAGAAATTACGCAGTTAGACATCGATTGTTACTCATTATGAATAATAACAGATTAACATGACTTAAAGCTCTGGAATGTGATTATTTTTAGAATAACTTATCTTTAATTGTTATTAATTGGACAAAAAATATCCAAAATAGCAGATGCAAATGACGTCAATAGCCATGTAATGGGCATGTAATACAAAGGAATATATATCTATACGACCCGAAATAAAAGTGTATGATTCGTAAAGATATTTTAAATTTAGTGTGTTCGTGTGTCTAAAGAGGAAATTTTCTAAAGGCTGAATATACTGAAAATTATTCTATAAATAAATAACTATTCCATAAACAAGCAATAACCTTATATTACACAAACTTTCAAAGCCAAACTTAAGAACATTTCTATAAAAAGGTTCTCCTCTGTTCCTGGGAAGGTTCTTGACACACCAGAAAAAATAAGACTAATTCACAACAATCCTACTAATCCTACTTCCTACTAATATTATACATGCGAAAGTTTGTAAGGATGTGTATGTGTTTGTTACTCTTTCACGCAAAAACTACGGAACCGATTGCAATGAAATTCGGTACGCAGACAGCTGGACAACTGGAATAACATATAGGCAACTTTTATCCCGATATTCCAACGGGATACGGACTTACGCGGGTGAAACCGCGGGGCGCAGCTAGTTTCCTATAAACCACTAATACATCAATAACACAATAATCACGTCAAGCAGTTGGAACACCACGGAGTTAGCGAGTAAGAATTTCAAAAACTATATAGACGAATTCAGAACCGCCTCCGTTCTTGAGGAACGTCGGTTAAAAAACACGTAAATTTTTATACGCAAATCTGAAGCTGAAAGAAAAAATCAATAAGGGGAACCACGGAATCCTTATAATGGTTTTTTTCCTGGACGATTCATAGTTGGAAGTATTCTTGCATGATAACTTACTATTACAAACGATCACTAATATACTTGCAGAAAAGTCGTAAAACTTTTAATGACTACGAATTAAATAACAAACATCGATACAAATTGTAGCATTATCATGGCGAAATGTAAATAAAAATCAAATTGTTTGTTATGATATTAAAACTAGCTTACCGCCCGCATAGTCAAAGGACAAACAAATACACTTTCATATTTATAATAAGCGCTTCAATATTATAGTGTACTTTATACTGTTTTGTTAATAACATTTTAATTGTGAATTAATGTTAAAATGTGTATGTAAGCGTTAACTATGAATAAAATAAAAAAAATAATGCGATAATTTAGTTTCGATAATCTTAATATATATAAATTACGTGTCACATTGTTGGTTCGCGATGGACTGCTAAATTACTCAACTGATTTTAATCAAATTTGCACACCATATGCAGTTTAATCCAACTTAAAAGATAGGATAGTTTATATTATTTCAATTACGATAAATGACTACCGGCCGGGGCGTGCAGCTAGTGTATTACATATTATATAGTTTAATTTTCAAGTGACATTTAACTGTATTTATTATGAAAATAGCCGATCTCCGTGATTACACAAGACTCTCAAATGAACCTAATAAAAACAAATGTATCAAAAGCGTTTTCCTTCAGTCTATATTAGTGTTATTTTCGGCATCGTAAATTTGTTGTGTCTTTATAGGTCAAGAGCTCTTATTGCGTCGATTTCTGATCAACAAACAGTCGGTTGTAATTTCTTTCGATAGTGGGAATATAGAAAAAAAACATATCGAAATGTCTTAGTATTAAGACTAAAATGAAATTATTTCAACAAATAAAAGAGAATCAAAGAACCTTTCTTCTTCTTGCACTGATATGTTATATTGTCAGTGTGTATTAACCCATTATTTTGATCGTGTAATATTTTACATTATTGAAAAATAATGAAGCGTTTTGTTTTTAGTTAAGTGTTCTATCAAATTAAGAGTATTTTAACATTATGACAGCTATATTTCTCAATTCAGATTTAGGGTATGGATATTGAGGACTTTATGAAAAAATAATAAATTAGTGGCAGTTAATGTAATCTCGCATCAATACTGCCTGAAAATCGTATGTTTTCATAAAATAAGAAATTTTTTTATACGAAAATACGCTAAATTTTCCCAAAAATGTTTAATACGTTTTTCTTTTAAGTCCTTTGAAGCTGAAAAGATCGCGTGCATCTAATGTATTTTTCAAAGTAATAATGATTCACCGAAAAAAAATCTCTCATTTCGATTTCCTTTATGCGTTTTACGCATCAGTATTCCAGTTTTAATCTTTGAAGTTCAGCTCATTCCAGCTCAAGGGCACTCATAATATCGTTCATAAATACTGAATTTTCGATTAGGCCCACCGATGCTTTCATCTGGCAGTCGGTTTATTTTAACTGTGTTGTTTTGTATACGCTTACACGAAAATTACGAGCCAATTATTTTTTTACAGCCATGTTTTTTTTTTACATTATTCGATACGATATCGTTACGACGTTAAATTAAACGATTTTTAGAGATTTATGACTATCATTTGTCGGGTAAATTAAACTTGAAGCAAGTGAACCCCTCTCGGCGTTGTTTGCTTTGACTATTTAGTATTTACACGTCTTAGTTGGATGAATTGAAAGACTTGGTAACTGTATGTTCTAAAAGTAGAATCACATGTGAAATACATTAGGGTATTGGCTCCTAATTTTCATCATCATCATCATCATCAGCCCATATATATTCCCACAGCTGGGACAAAAGTCTAAAGTATTGATAAAAAAGTTTCCAAAATCTGTTCAGCTTTTTCCTAACAATCAAGTTTTATCTACAAGTGTAATTCGTACATGATATATTATTACTATTTTAGCCAACTTTGTTTCATGTTGAATTTGGAGGGAGCCGGAGACCTATTTCCTTCTCCTAGCCCTTTCCAGTCCATTCCTTCTTTCCACTCATCAATCCTTTCCTTATCCCATATCCCTTAAAAGCGGGCAGCGCATTTTCAGAGGTCTGAGCCTCTGCGAATGTTCATGGGCGGTGGTGATCGTTTACCATCAGGCGAACCACCAGCTCAGTTGCCCGCTATGACATAAAAAAAAAAATCACTTATAAATTCAAATCATCGATATACCTACGATATCGCCTCGGATGTTGTAAGAACGCTTTTATAACAAAAATGTTTTAATCAAACCCCGAGTGACGTTAATTGTAAATGTATGTCAGTTTGTTTGTAATTTTCGTGTTTGGATTCATATTTTCACGCTTCAATTGCGTTGATTATTTATTTAATTATTATATTTTACATTGCGAGCATAAAATAAATAAAATTCGTTATTCATGTTTGTTTATGTAACAAATACGATTGTATTGATATAAAAATTTATTGTATCATGAAAGAAATAAGTTTAATACTCACTGGTCGGTCGAAATTTGGACACATCTGTGCCACATTTCTCCCTGTTGTATAAAAGTTTCTTGCAAACACGCCATGGTCCGAAGTATCCTTGGTCGAAGTTCGGATTCTCCACTGAAACAAAGAGATAAAAATAAATTAAACTATGACCATATCGACAACCGACTTCAATAAAGGAGGAGTTTATGAATTCAATTGTATTTTTTGAGTTTGTTACCTCGTTACTTTTTACTGAGTGAAGCGATTTTTTTCTATTTGAAAGCTAGTGCCCATGTGATCCTTCTCAAAATTTGGTCTATTTACTTGTTATTTTGTATTAGATGAACAGTTTTCGTGTATGGTATCATCATCATCAAATGTATTTCAATTATTTTCTAATTATATATATTATAAATCCTCTTAAAGTGATGAATTGTAAAGTTACTGATCAACCCTCTGAGTGCTGTATGTCTAGACACTTATTACTGTCTAAAACCGTACGATCGTAACATAAAAGCGTTATAACAATTTACGAATATAATATTAATAGCAACAATTAAGACAAATCGTGAATTGGTAGAACACTACCAAGTATAAAAAGTCTAACAATGCCTATTAGGATTAGCGTATAATTAACATTTCATAATATAGTATTTTGCTTATTATAAATTCATATTAACATCGATATTTTTCTGCTTAAAAACATTATTACCTGAATTACATTATAACTTTTCTTAGACACGCCTTTCAGTTTTGTTTACTACCAATAAAAACGATATAATAGTTAATTGGTTTTTTAATGTCTAATACTTGTTTATTCATTAAATTCATCTAAATCCTCTTTAAAATCTCCCTCAATCCTCTACACAATAATTGTATAGGTACATTAAAATAAGATAGATAAAATGCGCAATTTTTATTAAACAGAAGTCAATATAAAATAAAACGATTTCGAAATACATATAATATTATCGACCAAAGCGATATTTTTTTATTCGATTCATTACGGGCTATCCAGGCGGACAATTATTACCTTCTTAATAAATGACTTGTGACAAACGAAGAATCTCGTACAAGGGCGATGACTAACACCTCAATGAAGCTATTAATTACCTACTTATTCAGTCATGATAATTACACAAACCGCAATGTTAATTGGTAAGCAAAAGAAACGTAGATAATGTTCGCTGTAATAATTTTTATTCAATGGCGCCATGAGAAATAATTGCGTGAAATACGTAAAAATTGTTTTACTCCTTTAAATTCATTTTACACGCATATAGTATGTACCTACTGATTTTGGAAGTATTTATTTCACAAAAGCATGTACGGAAAAAGCGACTTTATAATCACTAGTTACTATCGAATTTCATATCGAATCTTCTAGATGGAAGCGACATTATACACATTCATAAACAAAGTTTTCATGAATATAATATTTTGACTGTTTTTCCTTTACGCTAATTGCTGATTTACTTGTGTTTCACACTGCACACAATAGGAGCTAATCAGTTGGAAACAACTAGTAATATTAATTAATTCATACACATTGTTTTGACCTCACCTGTCTCTGTACATCATTACACATCGCCTCGAATGAACTGCCATGTTGTATACTATGTACAATTGTGTGTTTTCATTTCATTGTAATGTATAGTTTTAATTTGTCGTATGAAAAGAACTATATAGGGATGGGAGATCTTATCCAAGTAGAGGAACAAACGGCGCTTAGAACTAATATGATAATCCTACCAATATTATAAATGCGAAAGTTTGTAAGGATGTGTATGTTTGTTGCTCTTTCACGCAAAAACTACTGAACCGATTGAAATAAAATTCGGTACGTAGATAGCTAGACAACTGGAATAACATAAAGGCTACTTTTTATTCCGATATTCTTACGGGATACGTACTTACGCGGGTGAAACCGCGGGGCGCAGCTAGTTATACAAAAAGGCATTCTATATAATAGGTGGTGTATTATGTGTGAAAAAGGAAAGAGACATTCAAATGGAGTTTATATTTGAATAAAATATTATCGAATCAATATATATATTTCAATTGTACTGCAACATGAGTAGGCTATTAAAATATTATCTTCATAAACCCAAATAGTATCAAATACGCGCTAACTAGGTTGAATTGATCCTGCGAATTGGCAACTATCTAATTTTGTACCGAGGTTTGGCTGACATTGAGTGTAATTTACCAGTTTCAATACGCGTGAGATGTACAACAACCACTTAAAAGAACCTTAGTTTTGTATTATATAATTTGTTTGACATGACTCGTTTGACATTCGTGGTGTAATTGCTGTCTAAAATGCACCAAATGCTGAGACTCCATACGTCTTTTCGTGGTAAACGGATTTATGTCATGTGTATGTATAACATTTTTTACTACGAATACATTCATATTGTATTCTATTTGATATTGTTTCAAAATGTGTGGTTTATTGATATAATTGGTAAAGTGACATCATATGACTTTCTATTGATAAAAGGCATGTGAGGAATTTCATATAAATAATTTTTTGGGTGAAATACAACAAAATATCAAATCATCCAGCCAGCCAGCCATTTCCAGAAATTTTCATAATTTTTTAACAGGAGTAGGATGTCATTCTTGTAAAGCAAGGTTTACTCACTAGTCAGATAAAAGATATATTTCTACAAACAGAATGGAAACTTGTACAGAAAGCGAAAACTACATGGTTCCACTTCTACCCCATACTGTAGGGAGGGGTGCGGTGACATGATCGGTGGGAGCGTGACCCATTTTCTACACTGTCATTAAAAACGTGAGGTTCGTGTGTCTGCCCTTAATTTTCACGGTACAAAGACAAAATTCTTTATAATACGATATCGCGAAATGTTAAGAGTGCATTATTATGAAAGTATTGATGAAGCACGACGGGCGTCATATAATAAGTGCTCATACAAATTTTTATTAAAGTTCTTAAATCGTGCATTTTTTTCAAATCTCTTATGGTAAAAAACCTTTCATATACCAATTCTTTTATCAAACGACTATCCCAATTCTTAAAATATTCTTCAATATCTGCATAACGACCAGTAGGTATACAAAAATCAAATAATACCTACTATATCCATATCGATTATAACTTAATAGCACTAAGTAGTAAAACGAAAGTAAATAAGATTATAATCTAGGCTAAGCATTATCGCACTTTTACGATGGCAATGCGTGTAAAGCAATCGGCAGGTGCATATTATGTGTAAGCATGAACTGTTCAAAGTATTACATTCAGAACTCAAATTTTAATCTTGGGTTGGATAGAAAACAGTTCCGAAAAATGTATTATTTCAAATGTTGACTTTTTTAGTCAAATTAACAATACTGGTTATTAGCTTTTGAACACGCTTTTATTAGATTCATCCATATATTGGTAATTGGTATAGTACCGACCCCTAGACTCTTTAGAATCTATTTTGACACACTATGCACGGTTTGTCATACAAACTTTGTATTATCCAGGATCGGTGCCAATACAATAATTTCATGGGTGAAGCGTGTTTCTTTTTTGTTTTAAACTGTGAGAATATTTAAAGTTATTTACGAAAAATCAAAATTTTTAATACGTTTTTAAGTGATTCGTCGTATTTGCTTTGTAGATACATTAAATAAACGGAATATATAATGCAGTACTTAAGGAGTTAGCCGAAAACACAATATGGAGTTGGTTTTAATCACAAACTTATAACTCGTAGGAACAGCGTATGTCCTTGCAGTGGGAACAAATGTGGGCTGATGATGATGAATAAAAACAAGTGAGCCGATACTTATATAAACCCAAAAGACTCACTTGTATATTTATTTTTACAGATGTACCAAACAATCTAAAACGAGTTATAAACGGTAAGGGAGACCTCTAATAGAGCGAATACGGTATAAACGGACGTGTTGTGTCTTTCAATTAATGATAACTATATATCGATGATTAGTTACATGACAGAAACATGATTTGCAATCGTTTATGCGCATCAACAGTTGACCAGTGACAACAGAACATTGTCGCAAATGGCAGTTTGTTATGCTTGCAAGATTTTAACAAGCTATCGAACAAGGATGTGTCACCTTCAACGATCGGGGTAAATGGTTCGTATTATACAAATTCAGGTATTTGTATAACCTATAAACCATTAATAAGAACGAATCTTATATATTTCTTATCATATTTGTGATGTTTTTATATCGTATCAAATTCAGTGCATCATGTTTTCAACACACTATCAAATGAGTATATATTCTTTAAGGTATAAGGCAGTATAAATTTGCTTCTTAAGAGAAAGTTTTAATTTTGTAGTGATCTTTTAGTTAAATCACAAGATTGAACTATGTTGAATATTATTGGCATTTATGTGAGATTTAAATTCATATATACATTGGATTGTTTTGTGCTTCAACAAACCCTGACGAATAATTTCTGATTGAATTATAACAATAATACATAATAAAAGAAATCTACACAATACATTCGAGCAATATAAATCGCATTCAAGCCACAGTTATATAAATCGATAAATACAAAATAGAATGAAATCGATATTGAAGCACAATACAGGAGACTTCTTTCTCCTATTAAAACCTCCATCCACAGCCTTTACTTACCTTAAGCACGGATACTAGAATCTGAGTGGGACATTTGCACCTCATTAACTCTGAGTCACATGTCAATTGTCCGACCTTGTGAGGTTCAAATGTTTCAACCCGCTTTCTTACTCATATCGCTTTTAATTGGCTCATTCATGCCAACTTTACATGCATTGATACTCGTAGCTATTGAGATGCTAGATTGCGCTGCGTTTGCATATTATAATGTAGGATGTATGAAACCTTCACAGGCATTGTGAGAGTTTAATATTTGGCAAAAGCTTGTAACAAGAATTAAGCTGTATTTTTAAATTGTATTTAAGTATATCAATACAAAAAATTCACAGATAATTTTCACAAGTCTAATACAGATGTGAAAGTAAGTGTTAGATTTGTGTGAATGTGAAATACAAATTAAAATTGATGGAAAAATTATCCTTGCATTTTTATAGCTGTTTCCATCTGATCAAAACATGACATTAGTCACTGCACGCATTAGTATGTAGGACATAACGCATTCAAACTGTTCGCTGTACATATGTATATTGGTACAATATTCAGTATGTCACTAGAGTTGCAGACAACAGCTAGAAGTGATTCATAGAAATCGATATCTTTAAATATATACAAATCTATACATGTTAAAATATACGTACTGCCACCTGCAATATGAGATATTTCTTAAGGTTAATAATCGTAGCGAACAATGGCAGATTTAGGAAAAGTTGAGCAGTTTTATTGTATTAGAAACTAGTTTTAAATAAATAACATTTAAAGAAGTAGGTCGGTATTTTGGGTTGTCCTATTAAAATTTGCTCCTGTGGTTGAAATATTAGTGTTTGAATCTCCTCTACTTTCGCCTTCAGGAAAAAAATGTGAATAGAAATAAAAATAAAATGTACTGTCTTAAACGACAAGGTTCCAAAACAATGCTACATTGCTTTTACATCGTTCATTGCAAACATCGTGACCTCCTACAGGTAACAACAACACGCTAATTTTAAAATCAAGCAAAAACTACTAAAACAACTATGTTATATCTGTTTAAATATAACATTTTCTAAGGAATTTTTACAATGTTTTTCTTAGATGAAAATGCCCTATAAACTTCTAGTATCGTGGAACTACATGGTAATCGATCAGGAAATATAATATTTTCTGGGTAAATTATAACGAGAAAGTGTTTCTTCGTTTGTATTTTTTCCTGTAAATTACGTAAAATACATAACTAAAACCTTCATTATGAAAAAGAAACATTCGTTATCGCGTAATTTCAATCAAATTATTTATAATCATTTGAATGACTTCGACATGATTTTAATCATTCGTGACATCACACTTCGATCACAATGTCGCAACAATTTCTCTCATCCAAAAGGCCAAATCACGTTTTCATACAAATCAGCAGTCAAGCAGTCACCAGAATTGAATTACGTAAGCACTGACAATGGATGGTGCTTTTGCATCAATGCATTCGTGAGTTCTGCTGTGTACCAACTGAACAATAACTCGTAAAACGCAAGGCGATAACTTTAACGATTCTACTAAGCGCCGGTAAACCGATAGCCTAGTTCACATCTAGACATAAAACTGCATTGTGGAAGTAAAATTCGCGGCGTAAATTTTTTATTAAGTCGATGCGATGGTTGGTATCGATTCACAGCAATTGGCGCCTTTTAAAGTCTTTGCTATACCAGAATAGGTTAATGGAATATTTTATTCATTATTAGCTTATGAATTGTAAAGTGTCATTTCGAATAGCATAACTTTAATAGCAGGCTTTTTAACAAAACCAGACAATTGAGATGAATTATTATAATATTTATATTATTTGAAATGAGTTGGTTAATGCCTATGTATGTACAACGACGTCACAGTTCTTAAATGTACTTAAGGTGGGTGTGTGTACTTAAGGTATTTACCAGAATAGAAAATTATTCATTAATTAATAATATATTATTATATATAAATTATTTTTATCTATATATATAAAATTCTCGTGTCACAGTTTTCGTTGCCATACTCCTCCGAAACGGCTTGACCGATTCCTCTGAAATTTGGTAAGCATATTGGGTAGGTCTGAGAATCGGCTAACATCTATTTTTTATCCCGATATTCCTACGGGATACGGACTTACGCGGGTGAAACCGCGGGGCGCAGCTAGTTATATATAATTTCTTGAGTCATAAAAATAATTGCGCACTAAGATTCATTTTTTTAAACTACAATTTTTAGGCAATGTATTGATACTCAAATAAAAATGAGAAACTAAGGGATAATCAGATTTTGGTTAAAACTTTATTAAACTTGTGTCTGACTTTAGGAATGATGGCTAGGTCTAGAGAAGGCGTCGGTCGTCTCTAGCACAGGTTTATTTCTAGTCGAGGCGACCGTCGTGTTTGATTTGTGTTGAATCTTTGTATTTTTGCTAAATAATCGATTTTTATTTATTTATTTATTATTTAACTTATCCACCCAGTAAAGCATTACGGAATAATTTAAAATGTCACTTGTACCATGTCAAAAGAGAGGCAATTAGAATACATTTTTGAAATGGTTGTTTAATATAATATTCGACATTTGAAAAATCGTCATTAAACCGGTAAAAAATCATACTAAAGCAAACGCTTTTTGTAGTGTTTTTGCTGATATATCAAGTGTCAAATAATAAGTTCGCAATTCATTTTGCATTGTCGTCTGCGATTGAATACTAATCTCAAAACAAAGGCTGATAAAAAATGCTTTCCTTACATTATGTGTCTAACTCGAGCCGAGGTCGGTGACTGTCAGTCATTTTATAGCATCGTCATCACGCTGTAGGTACGCACTTTACCAGAGCGGGATTTATTTATACATTTATACATTTGTTTCTGGAGAAAATTTAAACAATAAAAAGTCGATTAAGAGAAGAACATTTATCTGTTCTATTCGACAGTCGGGTGTCATATAATAATAACTAAACTCGCGCTTGCGTAAAAGTATTATTATAATAAATAGTATAGGAATAGAAATAGTACAATTACATTAAAATTCCCTACAATTACGAGTGTTTCTAATAGCTGACTTCTAAATAAGTATTATTAATTATCTGTGTGTATTACACGAGAATCGAAAGTTGTAAATTGAATAAAAAAACAGTACCTACATCAAAACTTATTTTTATTTGAATGAGTATCTACCTTCCTTAGTATTTTAGGTTATTGTGTGGTTCACAAGTAAAATTAGCAAGTCTATGGTTATATCATATTTGTTGCTAGTTCAATGAAATACGTACATATAATAGCTAGAGTAATTGCTGTGAAGTCATATCTATCCGTTATATAAGCAGATAAGAAAAAGAATTGTTTATTTTGTTGGTAAAGTTAGACAAAAAGCAACGTCCAGTACGTATCTGTATCGAGGAACATTTTAACTGCATTGAGTTATGACTATTGACCAATATTTCGACATCCAAACAGTAGGATATTTAACAACAATGCATGCAATTACAGATAGCGTATTCTACTCTCCATTTGCTTGGACATAATCTGCTATTCTATCAAACTATTGCATACATTGACGTAGGTACTATAAAAAATTATATGCATAATTGCCTATTAAAAGATCGTTAATGATATAGTTCTCTTCTACAAAAAAGCTCACCGACATTTGTGAGGAAAGGTTCCGAATTTGAAAATGGTAACAAATGGTAACAAATCTACACCATAATCAAACACAAAAAGAATCACGTCAATCGTTTGAAAAACCAAGAAGTTATGGAGTAACAAAGCCAAAAAACATACAGAACCTCCTTCGTTTTTGGTACGTCAGTTGAAAAAATTCAAGAGGTGTATTGTACAAAATATACATTGAAATTAGCACCTTTTTTCGTGACAGTAAGATTCACAGTTTATTCTATCGTTTTGAGCGAGATAGCGAGATTAGTTGTATTCCGTTGGTTAATCTATATATATAAAATTCTCGTGTCACAGTTTTCGTTGCCATACTCCTCCGAAACGGCTTGACCGATTCCTCTGAAATTTGGTAAGCATATTGGGTAGGTCTGAGAATCGGCCAACATCTATTTTTTATCCCGATATTCCTACGGGATACGGACTTACGCGGGTGAAACCGCGGGGCGCAGCTAGTTATTATATATATTCTTCCTACGTAGATACTACCTAAGCAGCTAAAAATTAAGAAATTATAACCATATCTTATAACTGTAAAGCTCCCTACGTCAACCATGTTTTAGGTATCTGTGCGATTAATATATTATTATAACTAGCTACTTATACTGTTGTTATTCCAGAGATGTAATTTTACAGGACTCCCTTTATACACATAGCCAGGTTTTTTTTTTAAATTAGAAAACAAGGTTGAAATCGCGCTTAAGATTTAGTTCGTGCAATTAAATTATTGAAAGAGAATTCTATAGTATTGTGTCTTCTTGGATTTTACAAAATATCGGTTCAACGTCCTCCTACAATTCATTACCGACCTTATATTTTTTATACCATTGATATGGAACAGCACGAGATAAATCGCGCGATGCTAACACGCAAAACCTTACTTATTTACGCTTTAGCCTTTATTATTACAATATAAGCAGATCAATTTGAGGTTATTTTTTGTCACATCTCCTTCCCAATACCACGTAGGCGGTACATATTAATGAGATAACTGTGTATGAAGCTAGAAAAGCTTAATCGATATTTGTAATGGATGATGTGTAACTAGTTGTAGCGTTAGAAATTACGCCATTAGTATAGTATTTAGCTCTCTCTGTTCCCATGAGACTAGCTTTCTTGTCCATTACCATGCAAGTTAATATGAGAATTAGGTTTTTTGATGACTAATACGATGATATTATACGCATTTCTGGTTCCGCGTGAGAATATGCACACAATAGCAACATGTTCAAGCTTTGGGCATCGCTCGTATGTTTAATCGTGTATATATATCGTAAAAGCATATACCTATGTAAATGTAATGTGTATATCTCAAACTAAATTTCAATTAAGACACGTAATAGAATATCGTAAAAAGAATAAACATGAATTATCATTCATAGACATTGAATATTTATATCTCAGGCTACGTTTTTATAAATTGTCGGCATAATATTTAACAACAAAGTTCTCATAAAATTTTGGACAACAGACGCATTAACGAGAAGCATATACACAGAATCCGGATTTTAATATATCACCAAAGTTGAACGTACGGTATCTAAAAGCAACTCCATAAGCGCAACACTGGTACATCTACAAGTTTTGTGACAAAGGTCTCGGGGTCATCGAACTGTTTGGCGGGCGGGCCAGATTTTAAAATGCACCATGGAACGTGGGCATGAGAATGATAAATTCGAAAATACAAAAAAAAAAACGCGCGAAAAGAATGCCAAATGTTTTTCAACTCCGTGTTACGCTTTTATGGCAAGCGCGATAAACGCGAATAAGTTTTAAACGGTAAATCGTTTTGTGTTCAAGTTGGAGGGACGTGGTATAGACAAACATTTTGTAAATGTTTAGGTTGTAGTATAAAATTATAAAAATGGTATGAGAGAAATTAAACTTATTAATTAGATCGATTTTCAAGCTAGATTTTCTTAAACTATCACTGGACATAAATACAATTTTCCTGTGCAATCTTCAACATTTCCGAACTACCACTACCTATTATTATCGTGTCGATCTGCGCACGACTATCAAAACGTTTACCGTACACAAAAAGCGATCCATTTCCCGTTAATCTCGAGATAGGGCTTTAGAAAGGTAAAAGTAAGACAATGCAAGTATGGCAGATTCCACGGCTCGCCCTAGTTCGCTTGGGAGTGTAACTTCCGTTGATAAATCCGGTTTTTTAACGTTTTGTATTTAAACGAACGATGATAACGAATTTAGATTTGTATTTAATATGTTTTAAACTAGTAAACACTCGAGAGTAACAATAATAATTCGGAATTTTAAAGAACATTTAATTAAAAAACTACCAAAAAATACTATAATTATTAATTACTATAATACTAATATTATAAATGCGAAAGTTTGTGAGGATGTGTGTGTATGTTTGTTGCTCTTTCACGCAAAAACTACCGAATCGATTGCAATGAAATTTGGTACATAGACAGCTGGACAACTGAAATAACATATAGGCAACTTTTTATCCCGATATTCCTACAGGATACGGACTTACTCGGGTGAAACCGCGGGACGCAGCTAGTAATATTATATGACTAAACAAAGGCTTTACTGGTCAGCTATATTACTAAGTATATGTCTTAGATTCACCAAATAATCGAACATTTGACGAAGACACATTTCATCCTAGAACTACATAATATGTAATTGACATTTTAACATCAACACTAATATTATAAAAGTGACGTAACTCTTCCTGTCTTTCTTTGTGCCTAAACCAGGGAAGTGATTTTATGAAATTTGGTATAGAGATAGTTTGAGACACCAGAATGGACATAGGAAAAACATTATTATTATTATTTTATGCTGAAAACATCTAGGAACCGGAATTATGTGGAGAAATCTAGTAAGTATTTAATATATCATTAAAACATAGATTTGAAAATTAGTGATAGGTGATTATTATATGAAAGGATTAGTGACTATACTTACAATAATATGACTGCAGGGAGAGTGCTATGTCAGAATCATCTGAAAGAATTAGTCTAATTTTTGATACAATCTACTTACATATTTTACACTAATTAAATTGTTATTTGGCATTTATATATAAAGCTTTTGCACTATTTTCTGTGATATTACTAAATGGCAGGATACTTAAGTATTAATTTTACAATGTTGATAGACGTACATTATTGAGCGTGAGTAAATGTTGTTATTTAAATAGTGCAATTAAACAGTAATTAATTAAAATATTCTATATTCATCATCAACATATCCATCCATCCATAGTATCCATGTTTTTAATTGCTTTTTATTTCAACAAGTAGAATCTATGTATGTGTAATGTTTAAACATAAGCCTCATTATCATTATATGTCAACATTCACATAAACGCATGCATTTCACAGCATTTAAAAAGTGTGATAGAAAATTGTGGACTAATAGCATTGTTAGAAGTACATATAACCAACAACAAGCAAAACAAAATTTTCTTAATGGAAAAACAAAATTAAGCATGTAAATTTCTAAAACACTCACAGCTATAAAAATATCCCCAAGTGGGTAACCCAACAGCTATGGCCCCAACCACAAAGCACATAAACCCAAGTATGACGACCGCCAATGAGTATAGTGTTTTGCCCCTGGCCATGACTGCATGTCTCAGCCAAACTCGTAGAACCTTCTAGAAGGCATCAGGATCTGTACTGATGGAATACAGATGACGCTCCACTCATCTGCGGAGGATATTACAAGTCATAAAATTATATGATAATTTAAACAACATATAGTTTAAAAACCTAAAAGAGCACTCTTCAATGATAGAATCAACTGATGTCTGACTTTCTCATAAGCAGAGTATATGTAAGGATATTATTATATCCTCACATCCTACATGGTATAAAACGATACTCATCAAATTATTGCACTGTCACTGATCTTAAATAAGTGTACAATATACTTAAAAATACTTTACTATTGTGCTATTATTTTTTTTTAGTTTGGTTTTATTATTTTTATTTGAGTTTTATTTGTTACATAACTTTACGTGTTTGTATTCACAAGAACATTTCATTTTAAAAATTTAAGAAAGATGAAATAGAACTTTTTTGAGAAAGTTTTAATTCAAACTTTAATATGTTAACAATGTTTTATATGTAAATGTTTTGATATTGAACTATTGATACAATGGAATGTCTCATGGCTAAAGCTTTTACATTCGATTCCTAATGAAACAAGCATGCCGCACGTCTTGTATGCAAATTTTGCATCAAAACATTTATTAAGTTTTGATAATATTCCAATAAGACCAAGTCATTTCCATTTGAAATCTTACTGGAGTGAATATATTTAACAATTTCTTTCCTTCTATTAAATTGCTTATTCAAGCATGCAATGTTCAATAAGTTAAACTACATTACAGTTATTTAGATATAACTTTTACTCACGTTTGTCGAGGGAGCATTCGCTGTGAAATCACACGCTGTTCAGTCGAGTATGCAACTAACTTCAAAATTTAATTTAGATAACATAACATCTTAATAAAGTGCATTCAAATGCGAGTAACATAACACTTGTTTTCACGTGAATGCACAAGGTTCACTCACTATTTCAAATTACAACGACACACCTTTATGAAAATACCGCTAAAGCCTTAGTTTTGTGACAAACGTTTCATTATTCACCTTTGTTATATTATGCGTAACTCTGGTCACACTACTACGATAAATAATATCACCGAATGCTAACAATATTTAATATTTCATTTGGTTGGTTACACACGAACAATGAATTTAACGGGAATACCTACGGATTCAGTTACAATTGACAACCACTCGCGTCGTGAATTCCTACTGAATGTGATCAGTAAATAAACTGGTTTTTGACTGACAAACCTGGGTTGCCAGCTCTCTAATAAATGATAAATTTCATAAAAAATATATTTAAAAGAGTTTATGATTTAAAGTGAATTTTCCATAAACTAATGGTGCATTTTGCGTACCTAATTCAAAGAAAAATTCGACGTAACATTCGTTTACGTTCCACTGTTCATACATGCGTGATAGTACCTACAGTAAGTTCATGTTATTTCGGAAACCGCTCTTTAAAGAAATTTGAAAGTAATTCAATGATATATCACTAAAAATTAGATATTTTAATTGCTCAAATGAAAAGTTACTTTGATTTAATTTTAATTGAGTAATTACTCTAATTATAATAGATTAGGTGTGTACCTTTAACCTAATAAACATATGGTGCTTGCATATTAATTGTGCACTTTCAACGAAAAACTAAATATCTTAAAATGAAAAATAATGCTGTCATATAAAAAGCGGAAAAAGATTAAAATACAGTTAAAAATAAAATATTGAATACTGTAAATCTCGGGGATTCTAAAATCAGTCTCAGTATTAACTATTATAATAGCGATAAAAAATGAAAACCCACATTGCATCCAAAAGGTAAATAGATGGACGTGATTATGTTTGAGAAGTAAGCCTCTGAAGACAATGTTATTACTTTGTGTTATACTGGTAATCCACTGAGGCTTTATCTGTGATACATATAAAGCGTACTAAATATAGTTATTGTCCGCGACATCGCTCGCGTGGTCAACGAATACAACGAACACTTGTCCTACATATCACATTTTTAATATAGCGCCACCTATCGGAATTTATAAATTCTGAAGTGATTCAAATGCGAATCTCAGTGGATCTTTCATCTTCCTATCGGAATACGACATGTTTCTCCGTAGAAAAAATAACATAAATGACTCCTTCCGAGGTCTAGGTCTAATATCTATCTCCAGACACAAAAATCATAACATAGATTCGCTCCGTCGCGACGCGTGAAAGATACAAACAAGTACACATTTAAATACTAAAAAGTAAGAGTAGCTATCAAGGTAAAAGATAAAACACATTTCCAACGGTGAAAAAATTTTGAAATAGGTCTTGTAGTTCCCGAGACAAACAATCAGACAAACAAAGAAACTCCATCTGTATATTATTGTAAATAATTAAATAATTGATCATACAGATTTTTCTAAATCATGGTATTCCGTTGCCAAAGCTTGGTATGCATATTATGCGGGAGCGGATTATCATCGACATTCGTTTCGTAAAAAATTGTCATAAGGTGAAAAGGTTAACGACATAGATATCTTTATTTTATATATATATATATACTAGTCAGACTTATCGATGCTACATTAAAGTTTCCGTCATGTTATTACTATTCCATAACAATAGTAATCTACATTTAAATGCACATAATATAGTGTGAGACAGAACTTATGAACTTGGACATTTTTGTTTCCTACAGACTACAGTCTAAATACGATAATTATTTTTAGTTACAATTCGCTAGCTGTTGCTCGACTTCGTTATAAATTACCTACCTACTGTCATTTGCTACGAGGTCATACTATTTTAGTCTAGCAGATGGAATACCGAGCTTTTGTATTCCTGACTAAAAATTTAACGATACAGTTATTTTAATTAATAAGCCATTAAAATTTGATTGTTGGTTTGAATACATGTAGTTACGCCAGTTTTTTAGCGAATGGTTTAAATAAAATAGTTAAATAATGCATATTAAATTCGTAGGGACTTGTTTACTTCTGTTATTGTGTAAGATTTTGGATACTGTGTGTTTATAACCTTTTTGTGTTTTCATTCCTATTAAAATATTGTATTTTCATATTTAAATAGCATCGGTCTCCTCTTCTGATTCAAAATTAGTATGTATTTTATTTCTCCGTTAAATATTGTGTTGTTGTGTCTATGCAAAGACTCTTTCAATTAATAAAGTTATACAATTCAAGGTACATAACAGTGATTGTGGTGAACATGGTGACTGCATTTCTAGCCCTGACGAATGTAACAAAAAGTGTGGATGCGACATATATTCAGCGTACGTATCAACAATTATGTAAAAGCTGCTTTTTTATTTGTATTAAAATGAAGTTGTTGTTTTAGTGTGCTATATTACAATGAAACTACAAAAGAATGTGATATAAATGTAAAATTACTTTTGGAAACACTAACTGAAAAATATAATACACAAGGTATGTGAAATTTTGATTAAATAGTGTAGCTTTCCATATAGCATTAAATGAAATTATTTTGTTTTTTCAGAAAGCGTCATTTCGGAGGCAAACAGAGTATTTAATCATGTAATATTATCAGTAATTATATTTGCAGCATGTGCTGGAATATGTGTATGCTCGGCGTGTTTTTATTGCTGTCACATAAATTATATGTAAGAAAATTCGTTTATTTAAATCATTGCATTATGTTATTTGTGATTTCAATAAAAAAATATGGATATTAACTACATTCAAAATTACATACATTATAAAATTGTTTCAGGGATAATCGCTTAAAAAAAGATGTTGATGCATTGGCGGCTAAATTAAAAAGGGAGAACCGCTATAAAAAATTGCCACGGAAATCGCCTCCTCAATCAGGAGAAAGCTGCAATATAATTGTGGATAACGCAGGAGTGTATTGTGTTTAATATATTAATTTAATTTCCATATAGTTTGATAAATATTTTTGCTTAATGTGTCATGTCTTTTATTATCGCCTCCGTAATTTGGATCTGGTTTTGTTGCGGAGTGACCGAAAGCTGTCATTGATAAATAAATCATTCACCTACTTCATTTCAATAGACTTGTATTAACACCAATGTAGGTATAATAAAAAATTGCCATTATGTTACTCTATTATGACACCTGTCACCTAATGACATTTGACAATTGATATTCATATTGAATACAATCATGAAAATTCAATCAATAATCTCATAAAACCTGAAATATGAAGACTATGGGTATTCTCAATGTTTTGAATTAGTAAGGAAGTTAAATAATTTACAATGAAAGTGTTTTTAAATCTTCAAACTTAAATGCTTTATATGTAAGACTTCTTATGAAAGCCTGAATTAGATATATAGTAAGTATGTAATTTTATAAATAAGAAAACATTTCTTTAGATGTCGAATTTATTTAATTTTTCAAATGTTTTTGAGTACATATAAATTAAGTGATAGTTTTTTAAATTTAAATAAATTTTCCTTCATAATTATGGTTTTAGTCTTTTCTTTTTGCAAACTCAACTTTGAATAAAACAGTGGATTTTAATGATTTCTGGGATATTCTTCTTACGTAGTCTTGGAATATTAGTATTATTTTAATATTCTTTCTTTTAGTGTTGGAAGAATGACTGATACAAGTGGCATTGACTACTTGATAACAACTTTAGGAGCTTTTCTGATGTTGGCGTTTGTTTGCTGTCTCTGCTGTTTTTGTATGAAGTTGAGGTAAAATTATTTTGGTATTTAGTAAGTACTATTATTCCATATTGTGTGAAATCATATGAGTGACAAATCACACTAATATTATAAATGTGAAAGTTTGTTTCTTTGTCTGTCACGCTGAAATTACTGAACGGATTTTTATTAAATTTGGCACACAGACAGAGCTGACTTGGGTGATAGGATACTTTCTATCCCGATAAAATGCTCCCTCGGGATAAAATAGGAATCTTAATACCAGGGCTGTGCCGGGACAAGCAACTAGTATAAACTAAGATACTGTGAGGTTGACTTTATGAAAATGTCTTTGAACATACCTTCCAATATTTATCCGTCATAATTACAATATATTATAACATAATAAATATGAAGTTATTATAGTATATGCTTACTAGGACCACTGACAAAGGGATATTTCTTAATACTGTTTTATTTTATCCATTTGAAATAAATTCCAGTGACATGAAAATGAGGAATTATATATTGGAATTAGCAAAGAAAAAGAATGTCAATGTTGATCTAGAAAAACTTAAACCAAGGAATACTTGCCAGTCGCCGCATGCAAATGAAAACTGTACTATTATGATACCAGATGTTGCTATAGTGCTCTGAATGGATTACTATGTTTGCTAGGTAAGTATTACTAGTTCTCTGCCTGTCTTTTCCCCAGTTCCGTTAAAGATAATTCCCATAAGATTTAGATATTTCACTGATGTAAAAAGTAATCTATTTCACTATAACCTCCTCACTGTGAAAGTCACAATAATCCTTCAACATTATTAATTGCTTAGTTGTGACATGAAAAGATAAACGAAGACACTCTTGCAATTAATTGCATTAAATCGTAATTGTAATTTGTAATATTAGTGAGAATCTATTTGATTACTGACCTTCAAGCAAGAATTGGGGTAGTTCTGTATCACCTTTCATCCACATTACAGCTTAATTTGGTCTAGTCTAGTTATAAGAATATGGGACAGTTTAATCTGGAGGCTCTAAGATGTTAAAAAATTGTATGTAAATGTAGCAAAATGTCGTAATTGTAATAGTTATTATATTCAACTGAAAATGATTAACATAGTTTGATGGCAATTTACATAAATTAAAAATGTACTTGAAATTGTGTTTATACAGGGTTTAGTGCTATTGTTAACTGTATTTTGTAGTGATTCCTGTGTCACAAAATATAGGCATGCTCTTTATTGCTATATCCAATATTTTATTAATATATAATTTAATGTTTTTACAGAGCCACAGGTATGTTTGGGTTTCTGGATCTTATTTTTGACCCACACAAGTGAGTAAGCATGTCATGCCAATTGTTTTATTTAACATAAATGATTATGTATATTAAAAGGTTTTCTACTGTCTTATATTTCGAAATGTGTATTGTATATCTTAAATACTGTACCTTACGATATGTCCAAAGAAAGAGCTATTTTAACATCACACTAGAGAGAACGTCAAAAATTCTAAAATAGAAATAAGTAATTGTAACTTTTCTATACTCTATACTCTGTGTGTATAATTACTTTTGAGTAATTTTGTAATTGTCATTCTAAAATATGAACTGAAAACCTACTTTTTCTATTTCATTTGTAGTATATTAAAGTATGTGATTGTGATAAAATAAATATTGATTGTAATATTTCTAAGAAATTTTATTTGTGTATTGATTGGATAGTTTGGATAGCTGTATTGTTTCATTTACAAGAAGTAAAATTTGCGGCCTATAACGAAATAAGTATTGTCTTTTAAAATCTTCAATCCTTTAAGTAAGACTTGCTAAGTAGTTATTGGTGATAGATTCCAAAAATGTAGGTTTTTTGTAGAAACTATACTAAAACAAACTTACTGAATCCTTTCTTACATTATAATTCCATATTGAGTTGGATTTATTGTTATTTTATATTGTATAATATTTAAACTTATATAGGAATTTCAATGTAAAACTGTCTTAGGCACAAAATATAAAGTAAGTGGTATAGTATAAGAATCCACCTGTCATATATTCTTCTATCCTATTATCGGAAATTACAATAACTTTTGGTTCAAGATTTAGAGTTTATTAATTAACAATGTTTATAAGTTTAATATTGTAAAAAGTGAACATAAATACAGAAATGTGCAATTTCTTATATCCAGCGTTTTGGTAGTTTTATCTAAATATTAAAGATACATACTGTTGAGTCCAGTAATAACAACTAATGAAAGTTTAGTATTTGCATAATAAATTATATTATACATTAAGATGCTAGTCATGTCTTGTCCAAATAATCATTATTTATAAAATGATGTCAACGAGTATTATGCTTAAGAGTATTGTCAATATTCTTAGAGAATTAAAGTTTTAGAAACTTCTCACAATTCGTAGTTCCTTAAAATTATCGTTATTAAGCAAGTAGGTGTAGTTAAAATTATAGTGCATTTATCCCATGAAAACTTATAAAACCTTATATTAGGCAAAAATTAGTTAAATATTAACAGCTTATTCAATTAATTTATGTTTATAATATTTATATATCAATCGTTTGATAAAAATTTTAGTAACTCTAATCAAATTGTGTTGTATTGAAGCATTTGCTTCTTAATTTATTTTAAAATAAACATTTGTAGACTTAGTACAAAGATAGTTTTATCATAACAATAGAACATTTAATTTGTCTTGGTCAATAAATTGATGTAGTTGTATTAAGCATTTTCACCTCATGTCAGCCAACCCATCGATAAATTTTTGTAATTAACTCTAGAAAGTTCACAAGCACCTAAATAATAAGTATACATTCTATATTCATATTGATATTATATTAATTTCTTAATACATGTATGTTTTCTTGTATATTATTGCATGGTCTAGAGGATACTTTTGACTATATCATTGCAATAAAAAGTACAGGAATAAAAATTTTAAACTGCCCAAAGATATGCCATTGTTACTTTATAAAACTAGCTCAAGCCATATTCGTAAACAGTGTTACCACTATCCTATTTTTCATGCCATTAATTTTACTTCATCATTATTTTATCTGACTTCAAATAGACGAGTGGGTAGGTAGCGCTTAAAGTAAATATTATACTAATTTGTTTTTTGCTTTTGTGTGGTTTTAAAATTGGTTCAATTTTTTTATAATTTATCAGTGTGTGTGTATCATTTACACTATTGTTCGATAGATCTTATGATGCAATATGTGTAAACCTTTGCAACGATATTATTTTTATATATTGCTCGCGGTGTTTTGTTGATATATTGTGTCAATTCTAGACCATGTATTTACTATGGGGAGAGTATTTATAAATTATGACGTCATTGATAAATGTGTGTATGCTGTGCCTTAGTGTGGCCACGAATGAAATTTTTACGATATATCTAATATTATCTTAATAAGATTTCTATTTTTCCCCTGTATTCAATTTGGTACCTATGTAATGTACGGTAATGATACATTTGCCAAAGTATTGTAAACGATATGCATTTACGGTGTATATTACTAGTCATAGTATTCGTATGCAATTTATAAAAAACTTTTTAAATAATATATATATAGGCATAATAAAATATGGTCACATTATTTAAAAATATTTGTGAAATTGAATCGTATATTAAATTGAAAGTTTTGCATTTCTAAATTTGAAATATAATTTAAACACAAGATTCAATCAAAATAAACTTTAGTTTTTAAAAGCACATAAATTAGGCCGCGAGTAGACAACTTCCTCAATCGAAGTCAATATTATTATAAGTCATTTTAACATATTCTAACGCAAGTCTATCCTAACTTTTTCTGTATACAGTTTTAAAGAATTTTATGAGTTTGAAAGGAATCGAGATCTGAACTTTTAATACTAGTGTTTTTATTTATTTCAAGGTTCAACTAATGGGTGTTCTGTCTCTTTCCTTCTTAAATGGTTGATGCAAGCGCGAGTGTGACAGAGCAGCTTTTAGTTGGATAATTCTGATGAAGTTTTTGAATTTTGAGTAAGGCAATTACTAGGATTAAGTAGTAAAATGTGTACGTGTTCAGCATATTTTTAAATAAACGCCTTTATAAAATCTGGTTGTTTTTTATTGTATTATAAGGAATTTAAAGGCTTGGATTTCGCTTCGAGATTCGTTTTAGGTAAAACAATATTGAAAAATTAAATATTGCTAAATTAATGTATCCGAAAAATATAAGCACTCTTAACATCATCACGAAATATGAATGTCAACATCAACGACTCTAAAAACAATGCAATTGAAAATTTATTGATTGTCTTATTTATCATTCATCCTCTTTTATTAATCCTACATTTGTCGGTAATCGGTTTATCCTAATAAAACGACCCCGTTAATTGTCATATCTATATTCGGAATTACTGATCCGATCATAAAAATATCTTATGTTGAATGTTTCCTTCGCTATTCTGTTTAAACCATTTCAACATTTGAATAAACAATGAATAAATAGGCAACAATTTTGAACTTAAGTATCCATAGAACAAGCTATTTATCATATTCTATCAAAGCCATGTGTTGATGGTATATCATATATATTACAGTATTTATATCATGCTAAAGTTTGAAGTACTTAGGTGTTCGTGCGTGACATGTGGGTCGGATGATAAATCTCCTGTGACGGAGGTCTTCCACAAACACGATAATGGAGGGGATCGTGGTAGGTCCTGATAACATTAACCGTTAGATTCTGTTCGATGCGATCAAGGGAGAAGGGAGTACATGTAGGAATCACTTTATATAAGTGCATACATAAAAAATCAATTTTTGTAAATTTGAGAAAAAATAAATAAATGATTACGTCGCTGCAGTTAATTTACACCTTGGGTTGAAATTAAACAGGGTTATTTACCTTCAATAAAAATAGAGTACATTGTAGCCTATACTCTATGCCTACCCGTATTTTTCAACCTTATTTTTAACACGACGCTCATATTAATTAAAATATTTTCTGTTTTACATTTTTCATATTTACGAAATTTTTTACCGACGTAGTTCTTTTAACCACCTGCAACCCACAGGTTGAACGATTGAACGATGATGAAGTTTATAACTGAGTATGTTCGTGAGGGGTAACCTTAGGAATTACTGATCCGATCATTAAAAGTCATGTGATACTATTAGCTACAGGCGTAGGATATATCTATATGTATCCTACGCATTTCCGTATATACTGGAAACTCATTTTTACAACTTTTCTTTACATCGAAAGTAAACCCCCAAAAAATAAAACCAACTGAATGAATGTTCCCTGATAGTTGGTCATAAAGTCACCATAGTGACTCCGTGACCCCATAACTGTTAAACCGAACATAAATTCGGAACGGTCTATAAGAGGGCCTTGTGACATATTTATGGTCTAGCTTAGTCTATAAAAAAGTGCTAAAGAAAGTTGTTAGTAATGAAAATTACGTCATTCTGAATGTTAAGTTATGAAAATTAATTTGCTATATCAGCTTTTAAATGATCTTAAATTAATAATTGAGGCAATCGTAAAATACGTTCAGATACCTACATAATAAAATTTGTAGTATTGAGACCATAAATAACATAATAGACATTGAAACAGTCTGCTCATCTTTTGTAGGCTTGCTATTTTTGTAATTAACCAGCTATTCGACCCTGATTTCGGACAAAAAATGCCCATGATGTTTAAACGCAGTAAAAAGTAGTCTATATCAGTGTGGTAACACTAACATATATCATCATATATAATATTACCCTTACATCGTAGGTAATTAAAGAATATACTAACACAAGCAAATCGTTACTAATATGCTAGATATTAGTATGGATTGTATAAAGAAGACATTAAATTAACGTATAGGTAGGGTATCTGTACACTTTTTAATTACAAAACGCAATATATTTTACACCTAATAAATATAAACATGCGCTTCGATAATGCACAGAACACTAAAACGCGATTTCCAATTTTAATTGTTTAATTAAAAAGAGCCCAAGTTCGCATTGTAAACGGAGTCGATTGAGTGGCTCGCATTGCTTGGAAATGTTCGCAATGTAATTATGCAGGTACAATGCAACCTAATTGCTTTGACTCTAGAGAGAGCTTCCATTTGAAGAAAGAAGAAAAAATATAGGCTATTTACGTTTTGATGTTATGATTTCTTTATTCTGATTTTAGAGTGCTCAGATTACGTTTTAAAAATGTGTACAACTAAGATGAATGGTATTGAACATTATAGCTCGTAAGGTTAGTAATAGATTATAGAATCTTTCTATTTCCACGAACATTATAGCTGTGATAAAAGATTTGTTTAATATATAATAATTTATATCTTCCTAAAAAATCTTTTGATGTTCAAGAATTTTGTGTGCACATAAATCACGCTTAGTTACCCATTTCTTGTTTTTTGCGATTTTTGCATGTTAAAATACCTATGAAAGTTTCGATCTAATAACAAACTATCCAACAATTGGTGTATTGTAAATAGAGCCGCCTACATAGCTTTGATATTACTAAAAGCCTTTTCAATCACTCCTACAGAGGAAAACCAATGAATTAGCTCGTGTGGGGAATATAGCGTAGGCCGTAAAGTAAGCAATATTCCTCTCTCATTCATTAAGAATCACGAAATGGGCATTGGAGTTGTGACATTCCGAATGATATATTACTTATGGTATGAATGGTTCCGAATGGTTGATATGTCCCCTGATAGAGTACATTTTTCCCTGGAACTTTAATACTGCACTTTTTTTTTATTTTTGATATGGCAAAGAATGGGTAAAGATTATTTTGTCAGTTGTAATTATTTTGTCAAATTTTTGATTTCCCATGTGACAGTGATTTCACTCAGGGGTGTGTATGGTGATTATTTAGTAGTAGTCAACCCCAGTATATCCCCAGGTTACAACCTACGAAACTGACCAATAAAAATAGGCATGTATATCCACATATTAAATATAAATATTTCATCTGCGCCAAAAGCTCGCGCGGTTAAAATATTTTCAGTTCATTCTATTTCACTTTTAGAACCGTAAATAAATAATTATCTAATCTCTATGCTCTACTAAATTTAGCTTGTCTAGTCGTATTGATTTTTATCAATAGAAACACTTTAAATATATAATCTATGTCAATTAATAAGTCTTTTTCCATACGTTTTTTTAAAGATTTCAGCAAGAAAACAATATTACAAACAATATTTTGTATGTGGTAGTCGAGCACGCTTCGGCACGAATTGGGCCAGCTCGCACCGGGGAAGTTCACACCCCCACAGAAGACCGGCGTGAAACAGCATTCTGCTGTGTTTCGTTCGGTGAGTCGGGGAGCCGGAGGCCCATATCCTTTTCCTTCCCCTTCCCAGTCTTTTCCTTTATTCCTCTCGCCAATCCTTTTTTAATCCCTTCCCAATTTAAAGTCGGCAATCCATTTGTAGGGGCGTAAGGTCTGTAATTTACGCCTCTACAAATGTTCATGGGCGGTGGTAGCGCTTACCATCAGGCGTCCCACCAGCTCCATTGCCGACTGTGTAATAAAAAAAAATAATCACTATATTTTAATGTGGTGCATTTTAATTTGTGTCAGGTATGTGAGATCGTGATTATAACAAGTTTTACAGGAATAACCAACCTCCTTAAAACTACTAGTAAACCTCAACACCAGCCATTCGAGCTTAGTCTATGATGTTATCTCTGTACAATATAAATTGGGTGGTATAAAATAAAAGTGCACCAAATGTGTTCGGTTGATAGAGAGACTAGAGTATAGACCCATACACATCTTAAGTCTTAACACTTACCTCAACAATTAATCAAAAGAAAGAGTATGATTGAAACCTATATAATATTTGTATTTTTTTTATCTTAAATAGGGCAGCGCTTGACCACAAAAAAGTATAGACTATAGCACTCAAAGATTACATACCTTTCCAACGGTCAAAGAATTTTTATAAACGGTCAGTATATTTTGAGAGTAACAGAAGTTTGTGTGTGTTATGTGTGTGTGTGTGTTATGTGTGTGTGTGTGTGAGTGTGTTGATAGTTGCCATACTTCTCGAAATCGACTTACCGGTTTTTATAAAATTTATGTTTTATATTCGGCAGGTCTGAATCGATTCTAATCTTTTATTTATAGCCCTAAGTTGTATGGTTGTCCTGGCAGAACATCGTTTGACGTTGCCGTTTTTATTGTCATTTGAATATAGAACGTTAGAAGTGTCTTGATCGCATTAGAGGTTTGCCACGTTACATTTCATTCAATATAACGCCTTTTTGAAGGCATAATTGTATTATGAGAACGCGAATTTTATTTAGTCGGTTGCATATTTTGAACTAATGTATTATCATGTAAATAAATCTTTTGTAATGACATTATACTCGTACCCAGTTATGATAATATATGTATGGTCATAGTAGCAGGTACGGTGTTACATTATCTGTGGTAACGGTAATAGACAAATAACCTGTGAGTAAGGGCAATATAAGTTTATGATCGTCAAATAATTCTGTTAATACTATGTTATTATATAAATATTAATTCGGGCGGCGTGACATTTTCTCAAAGCTGTTTATTTGTAGAGGGTAGGAAAATATTCGCGCGCAAAGTCCAGCATACTAATGACCTGTTTACTGCTGAAGCGTATTACGTATGGATTCTTTGAGGGTATGACATTTTTCATATATTTTTTTTACCCTAAATCGTTATTAAGCATAAAGAATTTTTAGTAGATAAGTACAATTGAACAAGAATTATTAACATATTTCTTTAACTTAATGTCCTTTTAATATGTGTATTAACATTTGTTATATTCTGTATTTATCTAAATATATTGGTATCTGCCTATTATTCACTCAACTATGGAATCAAGTAATGGAGACGTAAGGAAAGGTATTGGAATTAAATCTCGAATAAAGAAGAAACATATTGTGTTTGTAGATAAATTAAGTAATTTTTTAACCTAAATACAATTAGAGTGAAAACCTGCACATGCTTTGCACTCTAAGAACTGGAGAAGCAGACGATTTCTATTTATTTATTTCGAATTTTATTCTATTCTAAAAAGTGCGAATATTGTGCCATTCTTTGATTCAAAGAATATCGAATTTCAAAGTAGTAATGTCAGATGACATTGCTCAGAATCTCGTTATGCTCGCTATCTTGCCCTGTACTTAAGCTACGAAAGGTAAACAAACCTTTGAAATCATGTAGGGGAAAGAAAATTTTTGGTATTTTTTATTGTTTTTTATTCTGAATACAGTTTATGACGACATTTTCCAATATGATTTACCTACTCTCTTAAAGTACATTTAAAATAAACTAACTATATTTTATCTAATCTTAGTAATTAGATCGTCATTAAAATATTTTCAATATAAAAATACGTTTCTAAAAATTCAAAACAATTACCGTCAAGAGAGGAAAAGGAATAAATTATACTATACGTATATAAAACAGTAATGATACGATAATTCTTTATCCGGCTCGAAGGACCACTGACTTGAGGTTCAAATTAGCAGCTCCGTTTACATCTGCACCCTGATTTATGTCCTTCTGCGACTTGCCTCATTGGGTTCCGGTTATATAGGGTATAATTGAAAAGCGACAAGCGTTTTTAGGTAAAGTCAGAAGTTTCAAAAAGCTTTCATTTATACCTGTTCTTTAAACAATAAAAGTTCCTTTGAGCCTTTATTCATTTACTTTCAATATTAAAACAAATCAACAAACGAGGAACTTAATACGACAAACTAATTTTAGCTTCATCCCGACTTCGCTCGTGATACATTTATAGGTTCATGTACATAACTTACGATGAAAGAATTTTTAAAATCGCCCAGTATTTCATAAGATTAGCGCGTACAAACAAACCATTAAAATCTTGTATATTATTAAGTATAGATTATAGAGTATAGAAATAGATATATATTAATGATTTACTAATTTTTTTGCTAGGAAGAACACTGTAAACCATAAGGTATACATAACAACTGCATTTTCCATTAACTTCTATAATAAAATAAAATAAGATTATCATCACTAAGATGTATTTTACACCACAACCCAAGTGTCCCAGATCGCTAAATTATTTTTAGTTAACTTGACTTAGAGGGTTGTAAAAATACATGGCTTTCCTACGTTATACTCTGTTAAGGGAATTTACCCTTCATTAAGTGCAATTGTAAAATACTTTGCGTGGAAAATATACGTAAAAGTTTGAGAATATACAATTGTAATTGGATTTGAGAGCGAATTTTCAACAGTGAAAATGTAATTCGGTGCACACATCTTTTTACAATCTAGTTATGCAAATTATGTTTAATAATAGAGCCGTATATACTCTGAAATTTTGTTAATTACTTATAGAATGATGAATTTAGGACTTAATAACTGGAATAAAGTTTTACTTAGTGATTGATCTGGATAAAAGTGTCTATTGTAATCCGCACTACAATAACAATCTCTCTCTACGCTAAATATCATCCATATCTGTCGAGCATGGTTCGACACATTCAATGCCTATATGTTTACAAATGAACTAGCTTTTGCGCGTGGCTTCGCATGCTTTAAAGTCGGAGTAGTTCAATACATCTTTTTATACTATATATAAACCTTCCTCTTGAATCTCTATCTATTAAAAAAAAACCATAAAAACCCGTTGTACAGTTTTAAAGATTTAATCATACATATATACAAAGGGACAGACGCGGAAAACGACTTAGTTTTATGTTATGTAGTGAAGAAGAAAAACTTTTCATCTAAACTTACGCGCTTAAGAAAACAAAAAAAAAACACTTAGAGTGGAATTATTTCAGATAAAATTTATGTAAATGGGTGTTTGTTTTATTTGATATTGGACGGGGTGGGCTTCAAAAACAGATCATAACTTAAAGTTTCACCAACTTATGGGGTTAAGTGATGAGGGTCGATGAGATTAACAAAATTAACGAACTTTTATACAAACAGTGGACTATTTGGAATAGCTAATAGGATATAAATTTGTTTTAATGAATAAACATAAGTTTGTAATATATTTCATACACGCTTACCACTCCCGGCTTCGGCCGCATAGTCAAAGTAAAACCCGAATAGTTCCCGTGGGATTTGTAAGTTATTGTAGTCGTATAATTAAAAATATCTCACCTTAATATAACACACTCAAACATTTCATAGTGTTAAAGAATACTACATTTTCTATTTTTGTTTGTTTTTGAAAATAAATCACTTTTTCTTTAGTTATTTCCAACAAGGAAGTAATGTTCATCTCATTGCTTTTAAAAGCAGATTCCTCAGAGAAAAGCGGGCAAAAAACTGTATTTGCTCTTTTCATTAATTAATGAGTGCAAGAGAGAGTGGCTGGTCTGTAAATTAAGAATAAACCACCGCTTGTCACTGTGTGTGAATTTGATTTATAACATGGCAACACTAGCTCAAAAGGTTGAAAGTACAAAGCCAGTATTTCGGTCTCCACCCCAATTAGGGAGCTGGCAAAATGCAAATTGGCACTTTCAGCCACGTATGGGGTGCGAATTTGATAACGGTAATCGATGATTGAACAGCTGTTAAAGGTAATTTATAAGCTGCCTGGTTTATATGGGTACAAATAAAAACATATGTATAATAAATACTTTTTTGTATCTATGAAAAATTATTCCAATGAAAATTTTCAAGTGATTTTATTTTTAAGACTTTCTTAGTATTTACATATGTAAACTTCCCACAAAATTATCTAAAGCAAATATATAAAACCTATGACTAGGTAATATCAAGAAATACTGGACCGATTTGTAAAATTCTTTCACCGCTGTATACGTACACGATCTCTTAGTGTTATTGGCTATATATGCACCATGAGCAAAACCAGGGTGGATTGCTCGTATGATAAATGTATTAAGTACGGTAATAAAAAAAAAACTTACGCGTTCTTTCAATAAAAGTTTAGTCAATGCGCATTGAATTAGAAACTTAGTCCTGGTTTCTTTCTCTAAGGACATTCATATGTCTTGTTGTATAAACCTCACACCTTAGATGTAATTTAAGCATCATCTAGAACACCTATCTAAATTCTAATAACTCATGAATAAGGCATAATGTTGCGACAACGATCCTTTTTACATTCACCGAGATACTAGATGCGAAAGAATGTATATGGATTCATTATCATATTTTGCGCCAAACAAGATTTATTAGAAATACCGGTGTAGCAGGCGTTAGATTAATGAAGACGTAAGATGAACAGAATAGCATGTGACATATCACCTGTCTCACAGTCTAATAATCCTCTCTTTATACTTTGGTTGTATGTAAAGGATGCATATTCTTTATGGCAGCTTAGGGGGTGGATTTTGAAATAAAACGATCTTAACCTAACCTTATCCTTAACCAAACTAAGGCTACTAGACCACATTGCTATCGTTTGTAAACTGTTTGCTGAATTAATACAATTTGTCTGCGACTTATCTATAAAGTGTAAATATATCTTCAATAATTAATTTTATACAAATTGCTTTAGGCTTTCCATGGAACGGAATTTTCAGGAATTTTTAATAAATTACTCGTTGTAGCGAAATTATGAGTCAAGTATTTAATTTTCCAATTTAATAAAATGTAATAAAAGTCTGGAATAAATCCTGTCTCTGTAAAGTAAATCAGCCTAACCCAATTATAGCTTCAGAGCAATCGCGCTAATAGCATGTTCCATTTCACTGCCTGCTCATTAGGCTGATAATCGACTTTATGTATGAAAGATAAGGTGGAATTTACAACTGTATTTTTACGTTACTACTATGTTTTATCAATCAAATGAAATGAATGGATGAAAAACACTTTTAATTTATAAACTAATGTAAAGATATATTAGTTCAATCTGCAAATTCATACAAACACTGACGTGTTTTTTTTAAATAAACAACAACATAATTTCAATACAAATTTTACGGCGCTTAATGAGTTTGAAAATGCACAAAACCTTATTATTTAACTATTATTTCAATAATGTTTCTCATCTATTTATATCAGTTGTAGTATAAATTTAGTGTACTCTAATTGAGAATTATAGCTCTATTTACAATAGTTTGCATGCGTTTTTGATTTATTTTCAAAAGTTTATAACAAATTAGGTAGCTTACTCATACTCAAATATCCTGATTTTCGACCACCGTGAATCTAAATGATACTGGCCATACGCTAGCAAATAACATACAATGAATTTTATACTTCACACCCAGTCGGAACATTTGAATAAAACTTGGTAATTATGTGTCCCGTTAAACGTCCCTTTCACGATTTAGGTGTGAGGTGCGTAATTAAATATACCTATATTCATTTAGGAGTTGGTAGTTATGTAAATATTATTTTTAGTTTATAAAACATCAGTTATAAATAAAAGGGCATTTTAAGACTACTTTATTTAAGTAAAAATAAGCGATAATAAGAATAATGCACATTCAAATAAGTTCTGATACATTAAACGATTTTTTTTTTGTAAGCAGTCACAGTATAAACGTAAAATTTCTAGTTAAGTTTAATAGCATAAAAAATTTTTGTAAATGATACAATAAGCAGTATTATTTTTTTAGTATTTAAGGTATTTTAGATTGCATTCCAGTAAGCACCATGCTGTCTGTAACATGGCTTCTTATTTTTTAGGTCGAATTGTTACCCATTAGCGCCAATAAAGTTTCACAGAGATTAATTAAATGGAAAAAAAATTGACAAATAGAAAAATCTGGCGACACTTAAACGCGAGGCGTCCTTCTAATTTACAAATTATACCGCGTTCAAGCTTCCAGCGAAACACGACGTTTCTTTGTAAAATATTTTAAGTTCTTTTTGATAAGCCGACCGAGAAAATTAAAATCTTCGTAAGCTTCAAAATTTTATGTCAGGGTATGATAGCGTCACTGCTGAAATGCTGGACTCGGTAATAGTTTTAGTGGAGTTTATACTGCTATATTATACAGTTAGAAGAAACGATGGTTTCCTCGAAGATATCACTGTTAAGTGATAAAACCTTCTGATGAAGCACCAGCATCGGGATGGTACATACTGTGGTGGTATTAAGATGAATATGTAACAAGTATGAGTATTTTGCGAACCATCGTAATGAATGCACGATGAATATTACTATTATTTATTATTACTAGTACTTGGTATAAAATAGCCTCTTAGGCCAATACCTAAAACACTATAGAATAGATGACTTTTTATTTGATACCACGCTCGATATCTCTTTCTATTATTGATTAATTTAAGATTTAAAGAACATAAATTAATAAAAATACATGTGTACTGCACTGGAACACAAACTACACAGATAAGTAAATAAAAAATATGCAAAAAGTATTGATATATTAATTTAAATATTCAGAATTTTCAATACAACTTTTTTTTTGTTTATATCAATTCCATTCTTTCCAGTATTATGTAGTCAGATATGGTTTCATTTTTAATAAACAACAGAATAAATTCATACCCGTTGATTGCATAAAAATTAAATGCAATCGGATTCAGGACTCACAAGTTGGAATCAGAGAATGCCGACTGAGAGGAAATTGATTTTCGTGATTAAAATTCGCATAACGTTCATTTTACATGTAAATTATGAAGTTTATGTAAGATTTTGCTTGATGTCAGCTATGGAGTACACGTTAGTGATGTACCTACAATATAATGTAATAACTAAAATTTGTATGACGATAACAATTACATTACAATAACAATTTGGTACCTATGTTTTTAAATGTTTAAGAGATTGATTTTTGAAGGGAATGTTAAACCAATATTTACACACGGAAATATGAGTGAAAATTCGATAAGAGTATTAAAATTTCGTTTTCTTAATTCATTTGTGTAACAAAATACCAATATAGTAAAATCCGAATTGAGAATTTTCTTGAGGCGGGTGATTAATTGCTATAATTAAAATATCTCAAAAACATAAGTCTGCGTAGAAATTAAATAAGTTAATTATTTCATTAACGGAGCTTCGTCTTAATTAATGACTTTGAACTTCAAATTTTCATATCAGGTAAGATAAACATCAAGTTAAATTTTCCCGTAGGAACCTATTTGATAATACATCCCTACAGTTATTTAATAACGTTAGCGTAATTAAATTTTGGAAATGATATCATAATAATCTGAGGAAGATTGTATTACAACATTATTTCTGCAGCCATTTAGTTGTACTTAAGAAAATTACTTAGGAATTACCTATTACAGTGTGTCGATTATTGTCAATTATACGTACCTATGTGAATACAATTCTAGATCAGAAATATTACAACAGAAAAATATTATTGTTAAAGGGGACTTCAGAGGTAAAGTAACGCACGCACACATTTATATACCAACGATTGACAGTTATGGCCGGTTCTGTCGGTACACAGGGCCGCGCGCACACATGCGTACATATCATCGCTCAAAAATAAGAATGTACACATTTTATTTCATAATATTTGTACATACAAAAAAAAATAAATCACTATATAATTATATTATTTTGTAGCTTGAAGATTTTTTTTACAAAATTTAAATTTACTACCTATAGGTAGGTATACAAAGTATGGTTGCTAATCGTTAAAATATTTGGAGGGATCTTTGTAATGGTTTTTCTATCGTTTCAAATTAACACATATGTATAATAACATGCTACTTCATAATGTTTTCAATACTCTATTAAATTATACTTTATAAATGAAAAATATTTAATGAGTAGAAAAAATTCGCTTCACGAGGCGGGATTCAAACCCGCGTCTATTGTGGCAAACCATAGAAGCGCCTAGCTTAAGCAGCTAATTCACTTTAACGTCCCTAACTCTTTGTGGACCTTATATTTGTGTTCTTTAGCGCCCACAACGGGAATTATCGCCCCCATTAATAAACACTATCAAAAGATAGCAGGATGGGTTTGCGCTTGAAAAATAGTTCTAGAAATCGTTATTTTAAACGCATTTGCAAGTAAATATACCCGACTTATACGAAACCTACGCTCGCTGTAACTTGTAAAAGGATTTTTAAAGTGGAACCTAAGTGCTTCTTATGAGGCTCTAACGACCTCGAAACTCGTGGAAAGCCCCAACACTCTTTCATCGGGATTCCTCAAATGCGGTTTTATATTCTTTTTTTTTTGATGTCGCACGTGACACGACTTGAAAGTTATAGTTTAGGTGTTATCTCATTTTTATTTGACTAGTAAACCTCAGGGATTTTTCGCAATAGCTCAGATGTGTATGAGGTAGAATATTTAATTATATTTTAAATTAGCTTTTGCCCGCGGCCTCGCACGTGTTAAATTCGGAGTAGCTTAATGGATGTTATTATACATATAAACCTTCCTCTGAATCACTCTATCTATTAAAAGAAACCCCATCAAAATCTGTTGCGTAGTTTTAAAGATTTAAGCATATATAGGGACATAGGGACAAAGAAAGTGACTTTGTTTTGTACTATGTAGTGATAATTAAATATTGTATGTATCGCCTCATGTATCGCCGCCTACCGAAAGTAGGATTTTCATGTATTTTTTTTTCTTATAATGCGAAGTATCATTTCTACTACGAAAAGTAATCTACTACCGAAAAATTCACTTAGCTTCCTTAATCGGGGCACCATATGATTGGTAATAAAATTGAAAAAGACTATGGAAATACTAATTAAAATTCTTTTCAATTGCGAGCTTTTTACGTTTGAAATACGATATCTCCCGTGAATATTCATGCGGAGATTGTCATTGAAAATGATATCTTATTTAGCGTCGTTTGTCTTTTGTCTTTAGTTTAAGTTTAGTTATTAAAGATAAACTGAAATTAACAAATGTTTTCTTATTTTCGTCGAACGAAGGAATGGCCGTTATTGCGCATTTTTGGACTTCCAAACATTTGTTAAGTTTACAAGTGTAGGTACACTGTATATAAACAGAGGTACATAGCGTACCAACGGATATACGTCTCTATATAATTAATATATATATATTTTATATTACGTACATATAAATAATTATGATAAACAGGTACGAACATTATTTTTGCAATCTCAATACGTTATCTTTTTTTTTATATTTTTGGTATTTTTCTGTTATTTCACCCTTGGATACTCATGGGTAATTAATTATACCTTATTCTAATCATCGTAGTGACTTGATAAACTACCTAATATGATAAATCTTTCAACATCTGAATGTTTAGTAAGTTCTATCAAAGTAATGTTATGCTTTATGGTTGTAACATGGTTCAGATTAATCATGAATATAACAATCTTAAAGCCCTACTCTCCCCCTTACACTGGACATTTGCGCAGTCCCTCTGTTGGGTTAGTCCAGTCCATCAACAAAGGGAAGAAGAACAATATAAATAAATAAAAATATAATAAACATTACGTAATAAAAATTAATTATGTAATAAAAATGATAGAATCAAATTTGCTCAAGCAGCTCAAATTTTATCGTTTTATCAAAATGTGTCAATATTAATATGTATGTTTTTGCATTTATTTTACGATAAATGTAGGTTAATTTCAAACGATAGTACAAGTCTTCGGTAGTATAGTGGTCAGTATCCCCGCCTGTCACGCGGGAGACCGGGGTTCGATTCCCCGCCGGAGAGATCTTTTTTATTTTTGTTTTACATATTTTCTATATTACTTGTATGTCTTGTATTTATTTTTTTTTTTGTTTGGTTATAAATACAGCCTTGATGATTTGTTCTTTATTTTGCAATATTTTCTTCCTTAGTTTCCAACGTTCCAACGTTTCCAACGTTGACAAAATTAGAATAATAAATAATATTTGTATTTTTTCATTATATACTTTTCAAAAACTAAGTTTCTGTAAACATTTAAACTCGAAGATCATGGAATAATATTCTCGTAACAAAAAGACATAACTCCTTATAAAAACTACCCATAACTTATAAAACATTGCCTGTATCCAATTCCAGGCGTTTAAACTTATGCATTTTATTATTCACCACCCAGTAACATCTCTTCAATTTGTAATTCTTTCATCAACAAATGTAAAATAACATTAATATGAAATGAAACATTGCGATACACAATGCTTCTCAATTTCAGTCCAGATTTCAGTTATATGATCTTCTATAATCATCTTCAAATGCCATTCAAAAACAATTACAGTAAAACTTAATGCGGTTTCACTTTTTCAGTTTCGAAAGCAATGTGAGCAATGAACAAGGGAGAAATAGATTAGATTCGAAACTAGTATTATAACATAAAGCTGTTACACTAGCTTCTACGTAGAATAGGGGTCAAAGTCCATTTCTTTCAGTACCAAATAGCACTTCGTCAACGTGTGAGGTCGGGTGAGAAAATAGGGTTAAATGGCCCGTAGGGCGAAGGACAGACCGCGATAAAGAAAATTAACTTTCGTTAACGAGAACGTTCTATCATTGGCTTGTTTTGTATTTTGCGCTTTTGAAAAGAAACAGAATTATTATCACAAGATCATTTTTATACAATATGTAGTTTGACGTTAGTTTAGTCCGACAGCGGAGTTATCTTTGATGATGGACAAATTTGGTTCGAAATATATTGTGTCCATAAAAATAGTGATCTCCATTTTGAGATATTTTTACATCAAATCCATTAGAACTATGTATATGTACATTGCTAGTTATCTTATACCTTTAAACGAGCAATCCTTGTATATATATATATATATATATATATATATATATATATATATATATATATATATATATATATAATTGGAATCTCGGAATCGGCTCCAACGATTTTCATGAATGAATGAATGAATTTAGTATATAGAGGGTTTCGGGGGCGATAAATCAATCTAGCTAGGAATCTTTTTTAGAAAATGTCATATTCGTGTTTTTTTTCCTGACATCTATTGGTGAATAATAATACTATTTTGCTTCGTAGATAGCTGGACAACTGAAATACGGGATACGGACTTACGCGTTTTCAACCGCGGGTCGCAGCTAGTGTTAGATAAAGCGATTATATTCATAGAACTTAAAAGCAAACATTCATTTGTGTACCGGTTTGTTTAACAATATCAATGTTTGTGATTCGTTAAATTAACGTTTCATTGGACTCTATAATCAATTCCCAATTTGATTGCGAGTTTAATAATTACTAACAAAAAACTAAACCGCTTTTAAATTCAAATCAAAGGCCAAATTTAAGAGAGAAGCGCCAGTTTTCAAATAACATAGAATCATCAATATCAGTTCCCTCATTTAAAAGTTGTGAGGTAACAAACACAAAAAATACAGTCGAATTGAGAACCTCGTTTTTTCAAGTTGGTTAAACATTGAGATTGATCCTTATAAATATATCTAGGGATTATAAATAAAACTTCCAAATGAAGTAAACCGGATAGTTGTTGACAACAAGGTCACGCCTAGAGAGAATCCCCTCGTCTTATATTCAAGGCACGCTCACAATCATGGGTTTTGTGACGTGGCTATAACGTTATGGCTTTCTTATTATACCGTTATTTCTTTTATAAAAGCTATTAAGATTGTGCCGAAATAAATAAAGCGTGTATGTTATTGATAATCTGTTCTTAGCCGAGATAAATATACACATACAATGAAGCGTAATGCTTCATTGTGCTGCCGCTATGAGAAAACTTAACAAGAATGTTATATCTAAAATGATTAATTAGCTATCGTATATATGGCTCAAAACTAGAAAAAAAGTATAATAAGTAAGCCCACGCGCTGAAGTTAGAAAAGAATAAAACGTTATACATTTTTAATAAAAATTATTTAATAACTTGTGTAAAATAGAGGATTTATATTTTAATCAGTTTCTTGATATTATCCCATACCATAGTTTAATATTATTAATAGAAATATCATTTTGTACATGGTTTAGTTCGGAGCAATTTCGGTTTTCCGATGGAAAAACTTTCACTAAATATAACAAAAATGCGTAGAAAATTTTGCTTATAAACAATCTCACGCTTTTAAAATTAGTAAAACGTTTATCATAAACGGTTAGTGCTATGTTGAGTTAGGTGATAAAAGATAAGTACATAGAAGCTAAAGTTCTAGTAATTTTCGAACTACTTAACGATCACATCAAAGTTTCGCCAACTTGATCACACGGGCCCGCATGCCGAACTCTATGTAATAACTTGCTTCAAGTCAACTTAATACCGATAATAATATGCTTAGTTTAGTATTTTCTTGGGTTTGATTTTACGCGAATATTATACTTCTAAAAATTAAAGACTTTTTAACTGATTTTAAACGCGATTTATCCTACTAATGCTATCCTATCCTATCCTACTAATATTATAAATGCGAAAGTTTGTAAGGATGTGTGTGTGTTGATTCTCTTTCACGCAAAACCTACTGAACCGATTGCAATGAAATTTGGTACGTAGATAGCTGGACAAGTGGAATAACATATAGCAACAACCGATATTCCTACGGGTTATAGACTTACGCGGGTGAAACCGCGGGGCGCAGCTAGTTCATTATATTAGGGAGACACAGACACCCCGTGACCACACTCACTGTGAAGAGTTGGAAACGTCGGGTTATATAATACAATGAATAAATAGCGTTTAAAATTCGTTAAAACCCTTTAATTTCTAAACTTGCTGAGCTTGATTTATCTATTGGTTTAGTACTATACAAAGTTTAGTTTGTTTCTCGCTACCCACTGTATAGTAGTGAAAATCCGTGATTCGTTTTTATTTCTTATTAAATCCCGAAAATATGTGTAATCTGAGGTTAAATAAGACCTAGTCTTAGCAGTCGGGGGTGTTTCAATCGGTGATCATTTAGAAGAAACCGGCGTGTTTAAGAACTAAAATTTTGTAGACTTGAGACATCTACTCGACTGGGAACAAATGGGACTGAAGGGAACACCCCCTTAGTATTGACCTTGATAGCTTGTCTGGCTTGTTACTCGGTTAGTGAATGTAAGAAATAATCAATGTTTCTCTAAATAAATGCTTGCCGCGAATGTATACGCAACTTTTCACAGGACGTATATTATGTATTGTATTTTTATGTGAAAGTGTGTAGCATATCTTTCTTTCACCTTGAAACGAAACGATTTCAGTGTCTCGAGATAGAGTAATCTGAACTTATTTGTACGTACATAGTAAAACATCTCATGTCATTTTTATTTGATCACGCAAATGAAGCCGCGGACGGAAATAAGTAAATAATAATCAATTATATTATTTTGTTACAAACTTTCAGCATTTATAAAATCAAGAGTCTACGATAAATGTCTCTTACCAATTTATATAAAAAAGAACTGTCGAATGTCCGTAATAGCATGCAATGAAAGCTTTACAAAAATGTGACACAAACGCTTCAATGCAAACAATTTAATGAAGGTAGCTGCAACTCGTTTGCCAATAAAAAGTTTAGATAAAAATATTTAAATCCCTACCTAAAATTGTATGTAAATTGCGCAGAATGCAGAATTCTAACGGGATGGGTTAGGACAAAGCTTTTACGAGGCAAAATATTGCTATGTTCACATGTATGAATATATTTAGCGAAAGCATTTATGGCCTTACATTTTACATGCGAGAGAGTTATGTGGAAGTAAACACAATATGGATAAATAGTGTTAATAAGTAATATTTGTGGTCGTTGTTCCATTTGAGATAACCGCTGCTGAATAAAGGTTTACAAATATTTTCAGCACGACCGATAACTGCATAAATAAAAAATAAAATAATATAATATCAGTTTGAACTCATCTAGTGAACAGCGGCAGCCTGAGCCGATTTGATATGGGGGTTGACCGTGACGTCTCAAATCGGTACCAATTGCAGTGCGCGAAAAAGAGAGCTATATAGATGGTTTAGCGCCATCACTTTCACACACGTGAATTCGTGCTGCTTTACGACATCAGGGTAATTCTCAAACGGTCGTCTGTCCACCTAACGTTTATCTTGAAACTCAATAAATTAATATATCTATTATGATCAAAGCACACGAGTCAAATAGTGAAATATATTTTTATTTTTAGGACATCTTTATACATAAGATATACAGGTGCATATAATTATTTCAATCTATAACCATATTTTTATTAAAAAACAATGAAAAACGATGTATTATCCAATAATTAGCATATTATACGTATATTTCGAAGTGAGAGAAGAGCGGCTAAAACGATATATATCATCAGATACATATCCTTATTTTTTATCAAAGTAGATAATCGTAATGTGCCACACTGAACTGTGAAGCTGAAGCTTGATCGGATAAAGAAAAGTTATTATATTAATCTTAATAAAAACTTTTATGAGGTACTCTTTATACAAACTTTAACTGTGGTATATATTTAAGTTAAATCCAAGTATTTTGGACTATTTCAGAAGTCTATTACTGACGCAATGTTAACTAACCGAGAGCTTATTTGGCTTTTCCAAACCTCTTGGGGTTTATGATTTCCTACTGGACATAGTTATATAATGAACATCGAAACTGTTATTTTGCACATAATTCCGTTCATTTTAGATTCAGTTTGAGCATTATTGGAATTTATAACTGTTCCGATTGGAATTGGCGGAGATACTGGGTCCAAAATGAGCATATTTTGTCTTATTTTTAAGGTTCACATATTGTTCTATTATTGTTGTTATAAGTTCGATTAAATTGCTTTCTTTAACTTCATCTACTTTACAAAGAGAAGTGGGTACAATTTTAATACAGTATTTTCAAAATGAATGAATGTATCGACCGACACTTTAAAGTGTTGATAGAAGAAAATAATATTAGGATAAAATTAATTGTGATGAATAATATATTATTAATTGTGGAAGTCGAGCACGCTTCGGCACGAATTGGGCCAGCTCGCACGGGGGAAAGTACCGCACCCCCACAGAAGACCCGTGTAAAATAGTAGGATATTGATAAATCAATAATCGTTGTTATTAATTGAAGAGCAAACCGAAAGTAAACCGAGATTAAAACTACTACATTATTGAAAAATATCATGAGTGAAACCGTGTGAAAGCTGCATGTTAAAAAGTAACAAGGGATATGGCTTAACATAAACAATAAACATGTTTAATGAGTAAAGTCACGGTAAAACTAAATTAATTTCAATCTAACTGTAAATTAATTCAAACTTTGTCCCTCCTCAAATATTGAATAACGAAGTTGAGTGTGCGACCATCTCGCGTTGAGGTAAATCAATTACTCTTAAAAGCTATTAATTAAGTAAAGCAGGGATAAAATTAAAAAATCAATTTACAGGATGAAGTTAGGTGGTAGGCGTAATCCCAAACGATGGCGAATATCGAATAACGCTGAATAGCTATATGAAATGGTATACAGTTAACTAACTTATACCATTTCATATAGTTAAAGTTTATATGTGGTAGTCGAGCACGCTTCGGCACGAATTGGGCCAGCTCGCATCGGGCTTTTTTGGACCGGCTCGCTCGCACCCCCACAAAAGACCGGCGTGAAATAGCATTCTGCTGTGTTTCGTTCGGTGAGTGGGGGAGCCGGAGGCCCATATCTTTTTCCTTCCCCTTCCCAGTCCTTTCCTTTATTCCTCTCGCCAATCCTTTCTTAATCCCTTCCCAATTTAAAGTCGGCAATCCATTTGTAGTCTTGATTACACGTGTAATCAAGAGTATATACAATAACAGCAAGAGCAGAATCAAAATGGAAACTTTTGGACCTTGGTTTCCGATAAACCACGTAAACAGAGACACACAAAAGAGGGGTAAGACAGGGCGACCCCCTTTCACCTCTGCTGTTTATTGCAACACTGGAATCAGTCATTAATAAACTCAATTGGATGGGTCGGGGTATTAAGATTGGGGACGTCTACCTAAGCCACCTAAGGTTTGCAGACGACTTGGTTATCTTATCGGAAACTGCACAAGAAATTCAGTATATGATAGAATCTCTAAATGTTGCAAGTAAACAAGAAGGCTTGGAAATGAACCTGTCCAAAACACTGCTGATGACTAACAGTAGACACAGAACACTATACGTTGATAGCGAACCCCTCAAATATACAGACAAGTACATATATC
>NC_052128.1:2543985-2555449 GCF_012273895.1 Zerene cesonia | reverse complement strand
GGCCCCAACTGGATGCAAGTAGCCCAATCAAGAGAGGACTGGCTATCTTTGGAGGAGGCCTTCACCTACAGAGGGGATTTTACAGTCTAGAGAACAATAAAATAACATTAATAAAAAAAATAACAATTATAATAATAATAAAAATAAAAATAGATAAAAATAAGAAAAAGTAAACAAACTTTATTTAGGAACTAAGCTTATGTACTAACAAAATTATCAGTATTTTACTAACTTAATCCAATCTAATTTTTTATTTTTTATTTTTTTATTTTTATTTAATCCATTTGTAGAGGCGTAAGGTCTGTAATCGACTTTACGCCTCTACAAATGTTCATGGGCGGTGGTAGCGCTTGCCATCAGGCGTCCCACCAGCTCCATTGCCGACTGTGACATAAAAAAAAAAACTTGACTAACATATTTGGTTATATATTTGAAAACAACTATATAATTTGGATAAAAAACGACTTCATAAATATCGATTTTAAAGTAAAAATATACATTTCATATAAACCCAATTTCCTGTTTGAATTCAATTCGATACTTTACAACGGACGACACAAGAACATAACTCATATTGTGAAGGTCCTACGGGAGGTTGTTATCTCACTCCCGTGAGTGTCAAATTCGTTATACAGGATGTTCTACCGATGATGTACAACACTCAATGGAACTTATAGTTTTTAACACGCTGATTACAGAAAATTATTCATAAAATTCCTTAAGTGAATTCTAAAAACTCTGTGTGTACACACCTAACTGGCCACCCATCCACTTTTGCCACCTGCACACGTGCTTATCTTTAAGATTACGTTTTCATAATGGCACAATACCCACATTAATAAAGTGGTATTTGCTGGCTGAGCAAAGCAAACGATCAAACTGTTTATTTTAGGAAAAATAGGAAATCGATCGTCGATTTGTCGTTTAAGTATTTTTTTCAAAATCAGCAAACTTATAAACATAATACACCATCGGCGGGACATCCTGTACACATTTGTGACGTCATCGCACACTTCAACTTTGTTACGTCATTTTTGGGATATAGGATATGATGCAATAAAAACTCGCTGAGTTTGTGAATATAACTAAGTTTATTACAACCCAAACTTGGTCTAAAATGGTTTTCTATGTATCATCAAATCCCCTCGTATGTACCAGTAAATTAAGGAAAGCATCTTGGACCAAGCCAGTTGTATAATTACAATAGAACTTCACTTCACAACTGAGGCGTAACCGAAATGAGGTTTTAAGTGAAAATATTACTTTATGTGGTTTTTTTTTTGTGTCGAAACACTGTTGATTGCTTTTCACATAAGCGGAAATTGCGTTTTTGTTAATACAATGTAGGAAAATAAATAAGATTTAAAGAGTGTTTTCACGGTCTTCTCTTATCGTAATGTATTATATGTCATGTTTTATGTCATTTTTATTTATTATCTTTGTCATAGTAATATTTTTGAGATCGATAGATCGATTCACAATATCTCCCGGTAAATAATTATTGTAGCGTAAAAATAATCAAAATCTACTGCAGGACAAGGAAATTATATCTCTTTCCCAGGATGTAGCGTTCAAGTTTAGTATTTTTCATAGCACTAGCTTTATTAAGTCCTGCGGCATATTTATCAACGGATGCTGCGGAAAAATATGGATACATTTAAGAAGGAATTATAGTTTTATTGAATAACTTATTTACATTAGGTTTTAACAGGCTTGCAAAACTAGTAAAAATTGATAGCTTAATTATCAAAACGGGGAAGCAAATTCAATTGGTTTTGAAAGTTTTTGAAAGGATTATTATACGTTTATCGAAATCAATTGGTGGGTTCTTCAATACAAGAAACGACATATCTTCTCACGCTTAATACTGATATCTTCAGTGATATTATAGAAAGTTACCTAAAGTTAATGAATTTGTAAGTTTGTGACGTGGAAATAAGCGAATTAATTTTAAAAATTATTTTACTAGTAGAGAGCCACGTTATTTGTGAGTTCCAAAGGCTATATTATATTCTATTTTTATCCCGGATCAATCCGACAGAGCCGGGACGAGTGGATATTATCGATCTATTTATAAGTACGACAATATAAAATATAATGCCTTGATACAATATTCCATATATTTCATCAATCAAGGGCCACATCTGTATTTTTTGTATCCGCTCTTGGACTTTCTCGCATTTCTCACGGGAGAAAACCGTGACTAGACGAAATAAAGTAGTACGATATTATTTCGACAATACAAATAAATAAAGTTGAAAAGATGTGAAGAAAATCAAATGAAAGCATTGTGATTAGTTTGTGGACAAATATGAAATGTCGGATTTACTTGGCGTTATTTATCATAATAATTCATCATCATCAGCCCATACATGTTCCCACTGCTGGGACACAGACCTCGTATGAGGGTTCAGGTCACAATCCACCACGCTGGTTTAGTACGGGTTGGCAGATGTCATGTGTCGTCGAACTTTGAGGATTGAATAATTTCTTGAATCTATTCTGTATCGAGGTTCTACGTACGTGATAGTCGTTCCATCCTAAGGGTTGCTTTAATTTTTTTACTTTTGGTAGGTTATGATCGATTTTAGCATAACATTTAAATAAATTATTTTGCTTCAATATTTTGTAGCAAATTAGATTCTATCCCTCGTAAAAGCAAAACCGCAACCTTCTCGTCTCTCGAGTGAACGCGACGATATAATTAACGTCAAATATTATTACCAAAATATGGCGGGAAACGTGCATTTACATAAAGTGATAAAATTTAAAACCTTCTTTCTTATATAATTATAGGTTTAAGCATTTACCTCGAAAAAAAATTGGGACATAAAATTGAAATATTTTTTGTTTATTCAGATGTTTTGAAACATCATTAGAATTATTTTGATTTATTCTTGAAATCCTCATATTTTAACAAACTTTAATTTTATGCCATTATTTTAAAAAACGTTCAAAGTAGTAAGTACTGTTTCTTAGTTTAATGTAAGATAAAAAAAATTATCTTAAAAAATAATATTTTGCCAGATGGCATTTATAAACCATATATCTAAAAGAGTAACGATTCGCATTCGTCAGATAGGTGTGAAATAATTCAAAACACACCCGTACATATCGGTGTAAGTCTTCTCGATATTCAAAGTTAAATTTTAATACACGTAATAAAACAAAATTATTGTTCACACAAACAAAGCGTCTTGAATATAAAGTGCAGCTCAATACCAACGTGATTTGTAGTACATTCAAATCAAACACTATTCGATTGACAACTGTGAGAACATAGGAATTTCCAGCGCCGTGAGATTTCCAATTTCCGATGTGCTATAGCTTTCATTGGTCTAGCAATCGAGGCCGTTTCAACGATTAATTAAAGGGAACCAGTGTGTGTGGTTAATAGTTTTAAATCTGCTGTCTTGTGGTTAGTTAGATTGATGTATTTTATAAGGATGGTTGTTTTGGAAGTATGTAGATTGTGAATCAAAATTAGATTTTAAGTATTTTTAAGGTTACTACGGATGAAGGTTATTTTCTCACAAGTCCTTGCCATTTCGTCCACTTATCAAAGTAACCTTTATACCTTATCTTTAGAGTATTAGGCCTCTGCAAATGTTCGTGGGTGGTGGTAGCACTTACCATCAGGCGACCCATTAGCTCCTTTCTCGACTATGACATAAAAAATAAAGAATTCCGCTTGAAGCAATGGCCTTATATAGTTAGATTTTCATGTTTATAATCGAAAAAGATTTCAAATACACACTTACAGGCATGAGGTATCTAATAGTAATTATACATATTTAACAGGGACTTCCATGTAGTTTTGGGTAGGGTCAAATTAAGGGATTTTGTTTAAGTAATTCCTAAGTTTTTCGTTAAGTTACCCTTAACGTTTCTTAACGTTTTTGTTCGATTTACGAACTGACTAAAAATTTCTCGAACGCCATTTCAGTCGAGATAAGCTTGATGTATTATGTATTTACACTATTCAATCCATCAGATTTCTACTGACCCGTATGGTTGTGGGTTGACCTGTGGATTTCTGTGAAACGCAAGCAAAAGAACGTATTAAAGATTATAAGATCGACCTCTTGTGATTAATGGTATCATGGGTTTTTATTGGGTTCTTCCAAAATCATGTATGATATAATCTGCACTATAAATTCTCAATGTGTTATTAAACATATGTGGCTATTAATATCCTTTGAATAACTTTTACTAATACCTTTAAATATTTCTAAACAAAATGCAAAATATTTATTGCATATATGATTTTTGCTGTTCATTGAAGTACAACCTTATATAAACATAGTATAGGACTCAATATATTAAGCCTCGGCCTTATCGAAATAATAGTGCTAATGATAAGGATGATTCATCAATGTCAAATAATTCCGTCAAGATAAAAGATCTTCTCTTGTATTTCGAATAAACTTATTCTTTTATATTTATATTTCAAATGTGTATTATATATTTGGTTTACGTTCTTGTTACTTTCTCGTTTTTTTCATTTATTATCCTAATCCAAGCGTTGACAAATCCAACAAACCAATAGTCATTCATATATGCTCAGCCGTTCTTAAGCTAAGAGTCGTGTAACAGGCATTCACGGTCAATCTAGATAGACTGTCGTAAAAAAATTGGTATTTCCAGCCACTCTATTTTGTCTAAATCATTTGACGTCGCACCAAATGGATTGACCGTGATTAAACCCGAGTTACTTATATATGAATAGACAGATTAATATTAGCTACAGTTAATTGAAATGAATAATTTATCGATATTGTTAATTAAATTTTCGCCCGCGGCTGAGACCACGTTATTAAAGAAAAAAGGCAGCCCGGGTTTTCTCTACAATGTTTCCGTTCCCGAGGGGTTCCCGGTATAGAAACTAAACCTTATCTCCCTGGTCTCAAACTATCTCTGTACCAATATCATTCAAATCGTTTTAATGGTTTAGGCGTGAAGAAGAGACAGTTAGACCAACAGATAGCTCATTTTATTTTCCCATTAATAATATTAGTAGGGATTTATTCGATTGTTAGTGAAAGAGCTGGTGCTCGGATGAAACAAAACGCTTTCGAATGCGTTGTAGCGATCTCGTGGAAAATATTTGCAGAACGTGCTTCCTGAAGATATCATTGAATACATTACTGCGCAATGCTCATATTTTCTTGATATATATGCGAATGGAATCTAGATTTTATTATTGTTATAATAAACAAAGAACCTGCTACCCACGTTTGTATGTTATTATAACAGTTGCATAAGTATATCTGTCTAAATTAGTATTAGAATTATATTGATTTTTAATCTGTTAGGGAGGAAATGCAAAAAATCCATTTCATTATTTGATCTGACAACGCATTTTCGGGGTTTTGCGATTCTGGCAGATTTGGACGTCTTTTGTAGTCGACAGTATGTACGTCATAGCTCTTTTGAAAATAAATAACAAATTAATAAATTTTGAAACATTAAGTTAATAAAGATTAGTATTAAAATTTAATGACAATCTGTAATTTTCTTAGAAAATCGTTCTTAATACAATAGTTATTCCAGTTTAGGTATCAGTCTCCAACTTAGTTTTAGTACTAAATCTAATAATATACTTTGTAACTAAGTATATGACGAAGAAAATAAATTTCCATTTATTTTACAATTTTCTTGGATCTAATAACCAACGGACTTTGTAATCTAATGAAAGCTGATTATATTTTTTTAATTTAAGACGGATTTGGTCATAGATTAGGTCCTTTATCGCGATTCACGGAGAGATGAAAGCAGAATTGTTTTTTGCCCCCGTAAAAATATTGGATTTACGAGTCAATATCATCAATCTTCACGAACAAAATATGAAATGAATAAAATTTTCCATGTTTCTAAGAAAGTTTCCAGCTTTATCAGCACATCAATCATTTACAATCCGTTCTGATGGGATTATCCGTTTCAACTTTTCATGATTTTTTAAGTAATATTGATGTTTGAGATAAATAAAACTTTGTTTATATTTTGCATACTGGTCGTACGTAAAAATAAGTTCACTTCATACTATATATAAATCTATCAATATATCGAATAACAAAATAGTGTAGTACTATCCATTTAATATTTATTTCTAATAATTACAAAAAATGATACGGAAAATGTTGAATTCGATTTTGTAAAGATAAAATAGTTACTAACATTTCACAAATGTGTTTCATACTCAGTGGCTTAGTTAAAAATCATGTAACATATTTTGTGTAAAAGATATGTGTAAATATTGTGTTTTTAGTAACTACGTCTATTTACGTATACTACGTCATTTATAGTATACACGTCATACTTCTTGAATCGTGAAATAAGTGATAGTTCAAATGTACAGAAAATATACAAAAAGGCATAAGAAACTAAGAATCGGGAATGGGATTCCGCCGAATTTCTCGCCAACTAGGACAGTTGGCGACTGTCTCTTAGCAGTGTGAGTCCGACATAATCCTGAACTCTTTTTCCCACTGGGTATACATAAAAATTCTCCACTGTGAATACGAAAAGGGTTGAACTAGGAAATGTTGTACGTATGCATATTAAGCAAAGAAGCGCATTTAGGCTGTATACCCAACTAGCTACGCCCCGTGGTTTCACCCGCGTTAGTCCGTATCCCGTAGAAATATCAGGATAAAAAGTTGCCTATATGTTATTCCAGTTGTCCAGCTGTCTATTTAACAAATTTCATTGCAATCGGTTCAGTAGTTTTTGCGTGAAAGAGCAACAAACATACACACATCCTTACAAACTTTCACATCTATAATATTAGTAGGAAGTCGAATAGTAGGTTAATAGGATAGGATGGGGAAACAATATTCTCTTAACGTCTAAGATTTGCGTCATATCCCACTTCAAACTAGGTATTTATGTGATACATATGTATTTTTTATCTTTCATCATACAAAGGACCGTCATTGTACTTTTACGTTCGTACTATTCCTAAATAAACGCCAGTTTATCTCTTTATAGGCAATGTTCAGGGCCTATTTTATGAGACAATATAATGGATATTTAAATTTATAGCTCACTGAATCGGTTATCGAAGGGATAAGATGACATCGATGCTTTGTTTAAACGTTGTATCATAAGAGGGACTATTTGCCTAGAAATATATTAGCAAATAAATATCTATGCCTAATAAAATTTGTTCAAAAAAGCAATTTCAGATTTATCATTGCTTGCTCATCTCTATAGAAGCTTTTCTTTTATCCATTTATTATTAATTTATACGTATTAAATGAAATGAAGATAAGCTTGGGATAATAAGAGATAATACGAAAAGCCTAATTGATTTAATGAATGTTCAGGTTGAATTTTTGTTCTACAGTATCTTTACTATATATATCACCAACTCAACAAAAACGGTTATTTCATAATATAACCAGCGATATAACAAACAAATCCTACTAATATTATAAATGTAAAAGTTTGCGAGGATGTGTGTATGTTTGTTACTCTTTCACGCAAAAACTACTGAACCGATTGCAATGACATTAATAGGCAACTCCTTATCCCGATATTCCTACGGGATACAGACATACGCGGGTGAAACCGCGGGGTGCAAATAGTTATTCTATAATTTGAACATGCTTGATTCCATTACCAAAATCAACAATTTAAATTTTATTCTATCGTAAAATCAATCAATACTATGTGTTACCATTGTAATTATAAGTGTTGATACATTTTATTGTACGAACAACTCTGATTCCCTAGACACATCAACCAATTAACCTTTGATAGCGAGGTTTTATTGGCCGTTAATGAAAGATCTATCTATAGCTGTTTGCTGTAACTGTATTATGTTGACTTTCGTATTAGTAGTTTATATTGGTTTGAATTTATATTTTATATGTATGTACTTGTGTATCTAAGTACCATTAGTTTCTACTTCAGGACGTTGTAGAAATAAACCTCGCAATTATAGCATTTATTTAAAAGAAGTAAATATGAACACACTCGCATTAAAACCTACTATTGAAAAGAACTTATATTAAAAGACTGCAATTATAATTACAATAAAATAAATAAATGAAACTGCATTCATTTTCACACAACTTACTTAGTCTTAAAAATGAGTACATTTTATTTCATTAATAAATTAATTGCTAAACACCAGAGGTAAAATAACCTGTATTTTAGGTTACCAGACTCCCACTTCTCACTTTGTTTTCATTCAATTTAATTTTCCTTCTTATTTGTGAAGAAAATAACAATTCATACTATAATCATAGCTATAGTAAAGATACGCCAATCAGGCCATAAACCAACACGCTGGTGTGTTGTTAGATGTTACCGAATATTTTTATATAATGCCTTTTTTATATAATAATATCACCATTAATTATTACGATATATCATGTTCAACTAGTTATGTAAGTTTCACAAAAATGTATATATCGTAGGATAAAAATAACTTCTGTCCTTTCATGAATGGCCAAACATTTGGCCGCTGTTTCACATGATCAAAGTGGTAACAAGTTTATAGTTACAGCAGTTTAACCTAGATAGTACTTATTCATATTTGATTCAAATTTATCCAGATTATAATTAGGTGGAAAAACTCAATAGTCCCAATCCTTATAGCGCTATGAAACTACCTACATAATACACTTATAATAATCCCACGTGTATAATCGGCCAGCGGGTTTGGGTCACGTCCGTATAGGCTTGCGGGATAGCAAGTGATTTAGTTTATAAACAACCTCGTGAATTCTAATAAGTCGTACAGATGTTCGGAATTGGCTATTGAAAATATAGGCAGATTCAGATGAATTTTCATAATAAGTTGTTTTTGGTAAGAACAAAGGAGCCTTGTAAAACTAAAAACATACAAATGTCGTAAATTGTAACATTAATCATTCCCGTACGTTTATACTGATAAAATAGTAATGAAGCACAAACAACAATGTGTAAATTACAAGAACATTCTGGAACAAAAATCTCTCATAATAACTTGCTCTGAAGAAACTAACTAATTGATAAATACTTGTCGAATGACAAACATAATACTAATATAGAACTACGAAATCAGTAACGTATTATTTCTGCAGCGGATCTAATTCTAAAGTCTGTCATAGATGTAGTGACGTGCCAAGAAATGTATAGTTTTTCATGCGCTGATTATGTAAAAAATACTTAAAAGACATAACAATATAAACCAATACATGATGTCTATGGAATCATAACCTTAAAAATAAGTGCGCTTAGCAAATATTGTCGCGTTGTTAGTCAGAAGAGCACTATAATGGTCAAGGGTGTACAACAGAACAGATAAAGCCTCAATAAAACTACATGTTGGGTATACCTGTACAGCAAAAGCACTGCAAAACCATCCAATTCAAATTGCAGTACTGGACAAAAAGAGTACATGACTGCATAACTTCTAATCGATGGAAGAGCATTACTGTGGTATTGTTGGCTGAACGATAAAGTTCTCTAGCGGATCAGCACATACCCGTGGTTTTGATCCGATGAATCGAGCCCGCGGGCTGTTCGTTGATTGAATTTATATTCCCAGATTGGTTTTAGATTTGTACGGCTATGTAAAACGCAATTTTGTAAGTACGGATAATAGAGGGAATGGAATTGTCTATTTTTAATTGACTTTATAATGGAGGCCTAAATTGACACGTGCATGATAAAGGAAGTATATAAACTTATCTTAAGGCTTCTAAAGTATCACGACTGTTCAAGAAATTGTTAGAATTTTTTTACGGATTTATTGCGACTTTTTCTTTTATTTTCTCGCACTAAACGCACTTTATTTATTATTTTATATTCACTCTGAACTTCCTATATGATTTCAATAATTATAAATCTATATAATTATTCAATTACAAAACAAACTATATGAGAATTTATATACAGCAAAGTAAACGACGGGCATTAAAGAAGTTTTTTATTAAAGCCTATTGCGTAGGTATAAGTAATTATCAAGATTGTGAATACTTATTTTACTAGCACTAAAATATGGCCGCACTAAATAGCGTGCCTGGCCTTGCCTTGACCTTTCACGAAGCCTGCTATAACCTTTTTGTTTGAACGGTTAAGTGACAAACATTTCTAATTAAACGTCATTGAACAATATATACCATTAATTTGCTAGCTGAGTCGGCTATTTTGCTGAGTTTATTTTTAGATATGCCCCTATGAAATGCGATTTTGTGACATCATCCCAAAACTCAACTAAACCACCCGACTTCTTTCCTCGGATGACATATAAAATTATAAAGATATTTTTGTTAGGTAAAAAGAATGCTAAGCGCTATTTTCATAGTAGCCTACATGTAAATCTTTTTTACATTATAAATGCGAAAGAATCTTTTCCTGTATGTCGCTTTTTCACGTCTAAACCAATTCACCGAATAAGATGAAATTTCGAACTAAGATTGTTTGAGATTTGAGAAAGGATACAGGAGGTTTTATTCTGTAAATCCCATGGTAACGGGAACTATGCGGGTTTTCTACACGGACGAAGCCGGGGGTGGGAAGTTAGGAATAAATATAGACGAATAATTGAAGACCGATACTGTAAAGAATGAAGTTAACATGGGGTATCGATCAAATTCAACCGGATCTTATAACGTCTACTGAGAAATGGACGCAAGACGTTCGTTCTAACGGACATTTATTTTGATCATTTTTTTTTTATTATTTATGTATTAATAGCTGCGCCCCGCGGTTTCACCCGCGTAAGTCCGTATCCCGTAGGTATAACGGGATAAAAAGTTGCCTATATGTTATTCCAGTTCTCCAGCTGTCTACGTACCAAATTTTATTGCAATCGGTTGAGTAGTTTTTGCGTGAAAGAGCAACAAACACACACACACACTTACAAACTTTCTCATTTATAATATTAGTAGGAAGGATTTTCTTTCGTGTTTCATGTGTATTGTATACTAATAAAATATGTATTTGACATGTGAACTAACCGAGATGGCCATCAAAAGCCGCCAAAGTCTACCCGTGCTCATTGAAAAACCTTATTCATTCAACCTCATTATTATTTTTAATTAGTAAAGTATTTGGGGGGTATAGTTATTCGCGTCCGTAGGAATCACCTAACCACTACCCTACACGTGCCCCCCGGGTGGTGCTAAATGAATAACAACGCCGGGTCTCGGGCGGCGGTTAATTAACCCGTCCAAACCAGCCTAACCAGCTTGGTCTACCAGTGAGAGTAGGAAATGACTCCCACAAACCGCAACCCTGTGAACGCTGTCTGCAGGATCGGTAGTCTTGGCTTAATTGCCCGGACTATGAAGAAGACAACTTCTATAAAAAATCACCCTAAGTCTACGGTGAGATTCGTGCCAAGGGACTGCATGGCTGGTGGGAAACCAGTCGCAAACGATCCACCTCGACGGACCTGGCAAACGTCGTTGTATCAGCCTTCTAGGGAGAATAGGCGTCACCTTCCTAGTGACCCGTTATATCGGCC
>NC_052128.1:2540816-2542985 GCF_012273895.1 Zerene cesonia | reverse complement strand
AAAAAAAAAAAAAGTAAAGTATTTAAAAAGACATTCAACTAATATTAATAGGAGGCCCGTTTCCTTTTTCTCACCCGTCCTTGTCCATTCCTTCTTTCCAGTCGGTTATCCTTTCCTTTTCCTTTACCCCATAAAATCGGGCAGCGCATTCGCAGAGGTACTACTTTTGCGAATGTTTATGGGCGGTGGTGATCGTTTACCATCCGGCGAACCACCAGCTCAGTTGCCCGCTATGATATAAAAAAAAAATAAATAATCGATCTTCCTAATATTCATGAGGTTCTAATTTCGACCGTTTCTTACTATTTTATTATTCAATAACAGCGTGGGTATACAACTGACGTAATTCTTGTGTTTGATAGGAGAAGTTGTCATATAGTCCCGTTTAGAAAATAACGCGTGATCAAAACAATTTAAGTTTAGCCTCGACGAAACGTTGTTAGAATTCTAAAGTTTACTTCGTCATAACTTTCTGCTGTCTCGTAATGTTACAGCATTTATCTAAATTTTTCTGACGAACGCAAGCTTCAGAAAGGCTAGTTTTCTCCAAGTCGGAATTCTTATAAAACATTTTTCTAAGAGATACCCTAGTGGGAATTCGTGGAGAATATATTTTCCTCAATTCAAAGGCTTTCGATTGGCTGATAAACTTCAATGAAAAGGATACTGTTCTCACTGATGCATGGAGAGTGCTCTTTGTGTGGTATTAAGGAGGTTTTGGTTATTATGCTTCGGATATTTCCAAAGTATTGTAATACTGGGCTGTTCAATCCAAATGGAATACATGAAGAGTTTGTTGTGGAATGAAAGTTGGTCAAGATTGAGGAAAAGATTAGGTTTTATGTTGTATTTTAATGCACGCTTGTAGTCTTGTATTTGTTACTGGTAATTGTACATTAAACATAATTAATTCGCAAGGAAGACCTTTTATATTACACGTTTAAAGTTATAGCAGCACAGATAGCATATTCTTTTTTTTTTGAAGAACATTTGTTTTTATTTCCAGCCATTAACTTAATTTATTAGCTATCGAAATTATTATGATTATGACAAATATAGAATTATCAAATTAAAATTATCCTAAAACATATTTTTGTGGCAACTTTTCCGCAGTCTTTGGAATCTATTTTGCTGATATTTTGGGATACAGAGGAATTTAGATATTATATGCTCCGTTGTTAAAAGTTTCTTATTTAGTTTTTTATTTCTTCGTAGCACGTAGCTTTAAGCGATGAAGACAAATAAATGTCCAATAATGGTTTTTGTCAGTCACAGATAGAAATTCCTTTAGTAATCCCCAATTCTTAAAACTACCAATAAGTCCTTTGTATTTTACTGGTCTTGACAGGTAATTTTAGTAAGGAAAAAAAATAATAGTTTCAATCAGTACTCGTATACCTGTAATTAATAAGTATAAATATAAGTAATAGGAAACTATAAATAAATGACATATCTATTAATAATCTTCTTATAAAGTACTGTCTTTCTTAGTATATGAAGAATTTATTTGAATCATAATATTATTACGTTACGTAATTTTAATATATAAAACGCAAAGGTGACTATGTGGTGGACTGGTGTTTTTTTATAAGCACAAGGAAGGTTGTAACGGAGAGAAAAAAACGTACCACGGATGAAGCCGGGACGCACCGCTAGTGTTATATGAAATTGGCACATTATTTAGTTGTAAAATAGTAATTTTGATAATTTAACTAACTAACATTCTCGCTTGTACATACTTTTCACTACAGTGCGGGGTAGTATTTTGCGCGCTACGACTGTTGAAATAGCATTCATTTACTTTTATAGCTCTTTCTGAATTACATTGTATTTTATAGCATAGTTGATGTTTTTTTACTATTAAATGTTGTGTTTGTACGTTTTTCTTTGAGACTGCTGTATGAATACATTTTAATAATATATAAATAGATAAATGTTTTGATGTTTTCAAGATGTGATTGATTTTCACTTTTTATATCCCGTTTCATCAATTCTTACTATAATTTTATAAATACGAAAATGAGTCTGTTTGTTTGTTTGTCTTTCTTCCACGTCTCAATGGAACGACGTTATGATATCATATGATATTCAAGTTGTCGCGACCGCGCGAGATAACACGTAGTTAATGCGCTCCTCATAATTTAATTCTTAGTTTCGTGATAAAATAAC